>NW_009941411.1:114725-149096 GCF_000696875.1 Nestor notabilis | reverse complement strand
ATATATACTCTATATAATAATAAATATATATTTATATAAATACTTTGTGGGGCAGAGTAGGGATGACCACATTAGATCCCAGGTCCTTGTGCAGGACAGAATCTGCTCTCAGATTCTCTCTAATCTGTCATGAAGATCTCCGTGGTGTCTTTCGTACTCACAGCCTGATCCAAAGGGCACTGAGTCCCTCTCTGCACAGATATATCACTGCTATAAACAGGTGCTTGTACAGAAATCAAGAGGCAATTCAAAGCATATGTGAAAGCAGAACTCAGCCTACTGTTAGTGCATATCTTAAATTTGCTAAAGAGCAATATATGTTCCACTTTTGTGTTCTTGTCTTTTCCTTGGTTGTCAGCAAGGACCTTTGGATTCTGTAGTATGAAGTGCGGACATGTTGTCACTCTTCCTTGACAACTTTCTTCTTCTTCACTATTGTCAGGAATTCACAATCCAAGTGACTCATATTATGTGAGCAAATATTGCCTTAGTTTGAATGATTTTATTTTCCTTGCATCCACCTTTGAATGTTACTATAGTAATATCTCTGTTTTTCCCTGTCAAGGAGCTGTCACAGACAATTTCATAAAGCTTTTATGCAGCTACAGTGCAAAGAAAATGATGCATTTATTTTACTCTTATGCTTGCCTGTAAATAAAAAGGGTATTTTAAATGGATGGCATATAATTGAATCACAAGGGAAGAATAAGGTGCCAGAATCAAGCAGGTTAAAAAAATGAGAACATACTGGAATTCTGTCCCTTGCTCAACCTTTTCCCAGAACTCTACCTCATCCCATTCATTCCTTTTTCTGGGCATGAGCAGATGGAGAACCAGGAATTGAAAGAGATAATTCCCTGGCTTTGTGCTCCAGTGACAATAACACACTATCCTTCACCAACTGCAAGGAAGGACTAGGTTGTACTACTGGCTGGAACATACCAAGTCGTTTGATAGGAAGACCATATAATTCAGTCTCTAGGCATCACAGGATGAAGTGTCCTCACTGGAAGGGTCTGAAAGTGGGACTTTTCAGATGCTTCAGTTGCTAAGATTCAAAAAATCTTCTACAGACATGAACATATGGTGATTTTCATTTTTTTTTGTATATATATATATAATTTGCCACATTTGCAAAAAATGTCCACAAAAATGGCAAACAAGCATATGCACAGAACATCCTGAAAGTAGATACCAAGTTTCAAGTAGCACAGTGTTAGAGTATCTTAATGGAGGCTATATGCTTTCTTTTCTTCCTTAACAAATAATTTTCCCTGATTTAAATCTCAAGAAAACCAAAAGAAGGACGAAGTATTTTGGTTGAACTTCTCCCAGATCCTTAGCTTTGCATAGATCACAGGAAAAGAAAACTATTCAGTTCAATCATTTAGTTCAAACAATTAAGTTTGGTAAAGTTCTGAGAACATGAAAGCAGTGTGTTGCAATGGGAAGATCTTCATGGTAGAAACTGTGATCTGTGTTGATCACAGTGTGGATCTGTGCTGATCGGTTCAGACTTGGTCCACTGCAGACCAATAAGACCCCCTACACCTGAACGTCACCGGTGTGTGTGGGAAGACACCTAGACCGCTGAGACACCCATCAAGGATGGAAAAGACACTGGAGATGGGTTGTCTTATTCACATGGCCTTTGAGCAGGCCTAATAGCAACACTTAGTGTCCCCATAGTCATCACCACTAATGTCATTGTAGAGGTTGTTAGACACTACTAGAAATGTTTACATACACCCCTCTCCTGTTACCAGTAACATCCCATACTAAACAGGTCTGCCTGTCACTCCCATGTATGCGGCTTGCTGCATGTTAAATGAGTTGGCTGCCTCATCTTACATTGGTTATTCAAGTGTGTCTTTTTTCTGAAATTAAAGAATTTGCTCAAAGCTCCACAGGTTGATGTGTGTGCAGTGAGAGGACTGAGACTCAAAGATGCAATTCAACATCCCTACAGTGTCTGACAGGAACTCCTCTTTCTTCTTATCCATACCCTGCTTGAGCCTCCTGCTGCCAGTTCTTCCTGTTCAGAGAATGTGAGTGCCAGTCACAGACATGTCAGAGGCTGCAGAAGAAGGTGCTGGATACTGCTGCATGAGCAAAGCTAGCCAGGTGTCTGAGTTTGTGTGAGCACCATGATCTGACAAAAAGGGAATACAGGTTTTCTCTGAGCCTGAAATGAACTAGAGAACCATCCACAGCCCTGTAAGAGCAGAGCCTCAGTAGAGCCTCAATAGACATCTTGAAGTCTAATCCTGCCCTGGGAAAGTGACCTGTCTTTGCAGTGAGTAGGATTTTCATGTGGGCATTAGGATATCTCCATTGAAACCATTCTGCATAAACTATTGTTTTTAAACCTCCTTAAAAGAGGTTGAAAGCACAGAACAGCTAGGAGAAGACGCAGTATTCCCCATGTTAAGTGAGGTTACCATGGCAGAGTCCCACCACTGGAGTCACAATTTTCTGCTGCTATACTGTATGCTTCCCAGAGAGGCCTGTTATTTAAGTTTCCTTATATATCTCTCAAAAGGGGTGCTGTTAGGTAACAAAAATCTGCCAATTTGTTTATGCTTAGTTCAGTGGTAGACCAAAGACAAAGATTACTGCATAGATGGATGCTTTGTCAGGGTCATGAACCAGCCCACACAGATTAATTTTATACTTTAGGCTTCTTGTGGTTGCCATTTTATCAGTCACTGTAAGCAGCGAGCAGGCCCTCATTTCATCTGTGAAGAATGCAGCGTTTTAGATGAGGCAAATGGTGTTAGGAACTTCACATAGCTGTGGGATAAGATCTTTAAAAAAGAATGTGCCCCTGCCTTGTGCAAATGTGAACAAATGTCCATAGTTGGTTAGGGGCAAAGGATGAAGGAAGTGCTAGAATGGAAATGCTGCTGCAGGACAACTGCCAGGGGAGCTTACAAGTACCGGCTGAAGTCTATGGAGTAGAGAGAGGATAAAACATGATGGTAGGTGATGGGGATATTGTACATAATGTCCTAAAATAAAACAAATGAGAGAAGGCAATAGTGAAAAGAGAGGCTAGGAGAAAAGAGAACCGTTGGAGAGGGAGGAGGGAGCAGCAAACAGCAGAGGCATGGCATTTAATCAAAAATAAAGAGATGGAAAAGTGCAGGAAGGAAATATTTTAGCATTGTAGGAGGATAAGCTTGCAGACAAATTCTGTTTACTTCCTCAGCCAGAAGCAGGCCCTCATGCTTTATACAACAAACAGAGCTCTGGTGACATCTCTTATGCCAGCTCACTGATCTTTCTCCTTCAGATGTACCCTTTCTTTATTTGTGTAACCATGGCTGCCCTCCCTGTGGTGCAGGAGGAGGATGCTTGGGAGCATTTTGTCAAAGTCACTCTGAATGGGACAAAATTCCAGTGTCTGGGGCCAGGAGTCCAACCTGAAGCACTTGGTACTCTCGAACAGTTTAACCTCAACTTTTAACAAAAATGTGTTTGCAGAGAGGAAACCACTGTTCAGTATTTCACTTAGCAGCTCTGAAAAGCTATCTGCAGGGATGTGTTTGCAGAGATTTCATCACTAGCAAACAAATCTTGGTAGACTCACAGTGTAAAATAAAGGCTTATTATTTCCCATCTGTTTTGCCATTCAGCATTTGTCCATCTTGCACTGACACTTCAAGCTGGCTTGTTGTGATTAGCTTAGTGTGGCAGAGAGATTGCTCACATCATCAGTCAGAGCTCAGGCTTACAGTCCTGGGCTGAAGGTGTAGGTTAAATCCACACAAAACACTTGTACTGTCATAAAACCCCTCATGTCTATGGGGAAATTCTTTAATTCTTTCTTTCTTTCTTAGAAAGTTTTGGTGAATAAAGTCTAGAAACAAGAATGAGGTGTGGGGGTGAAGAAGCTCTAGCAGGGGAAGGGCAGAAGAGACAACTTATTTCATACATATGTGCTGTGCATATGTCATGACTCACCAGGATGTGAATCTGCAGGGGGAATTGAAGTGCAAAGGAAAAAGACAGGGTAGGTTTTAATTTGGAGTCACAGAGGCTTTTTATATGAAGACTTCTTGGTCTTGGCTTCCCACAGTGATGGGACTGGTCAAGGCAGTTTTAATTAAGTAATGGTTCCAGCTAAAGCTGTTAGTAATAAGAGGGCTGGCTGGCTTTTGTGAGCAGTGATCGGTCAGCTGGGTCACAAGTTGAAATGTGCTCAGCTTTGTGTGGTAGCAGTTCCGATCGGGTGTTGCTTGCGGTGGTGGCCTGTGTGAGATCGGAGATCTTGGCCCAGTTTTCTTTGGCCACAGGTCCATAGCATAAAAAGGAATGACAAGCTCTCATTTAAGAGTTTCCGTGGAAGTCTCTGCAGAGACCATGAAAGCACACACATAAAGGATAAAATCCCACAAAGCAGACAACTTGCCATTCAAAAGGTGGCAAGTCCATCACAGACTTGTCATAGAGAGAAGAGAACCTCCTGTGCAGGATTGTTGGGCACCTTCATCTGGTGAAGGGATAGAAAATACCTGATACTCACTTTCTATTACTGCCTGGCTGCCATGGGAGTGCCTTCGTGCTGTAAGAAATCATTGTAACAAAGGACGGTGATCATATCACTTTAATTTGTGCAGCCAGCAAGGATGCAGAACTTTGAGGCAAATATGTGGACAAACCCCAACCATCTCCATCTGGGGAGGCTGCATGTAGGGACCTGTAGCAAAGTGAGGGATTCCAGAATGACAAAACCTCACCTTTATAAGAAAAGGAAAAGATTTAGGTTTGGCTTCTGCCCTCCTACCCCCTCATCACTAAATACTGCTTGTATTTAGCCTGAACCTTCTTTAACCAGGGGCTATCTTGGTCCCACAGAGTACAAGAGGAATACGCCCTTTCAGTTGATAGATGCAGAATCAAGCCCTGAATTTCCCTGGAACCAGATACTTTAAAGATTTTTAATTTAGCGTTTTCCACTGAATTAAGAATTGATGACATTTTTTCCGCCACAGTAAATGTAACGTGTTGCCAAAGTTCCTTACTGTGTAAGCATGGAAAACCTGATGGTTTCTTGAGACATATTATCTGAATAGCTCCCACTGGCTTGTTGTAGTTTCCTCCCCACTGAAAAGCTACAGTCCTTTGAAATGTGAGTTGCAGGAAAACTAATTAGTAAGGCACATGCTATGTTAAAACCAAGAAAAGTGTTATGAGATGGATAAGAAATAGGTTCTCTTGGACTAAGATGCCTCAATAGGTAAACAAGGACACTTCAGGCCCCCTCATAGATGAGATAGAGCTGTCCTTGTGCAGGAAGTTGCTCCATTCCAGGTACAGGACTTAGCCCTACTTCTTGTTGAACTTCATGGTCTTCCTGTCAGCCCATTTCTCCAGCCTGTTGAGGCCCTTCTGAACGGCAGTATGACCCTCTGGTGTATCAGCCTCTCCTCCCAGTTTTGTGTCATCTGCAAACTTACTGAGGGTACACTCTGTCCCATCACCCAGACCATTAATGAAGATGTTAGGGGGGGTTGGAACTAGATGATCTTAAGGTCCTTTCCAACCCAAACCATTCTGTGATTCTACGATTCTACATTAAACAGGACTGAACCCAGTACTGTCCTCTGGGGTACACCACTAGTTACTGGCCTCCAACTAGACTGCATGCCACTGATCACCACTCAGCCAATTTTCAATCCAGATGATGTCTCCTCACCCAGCCCACACATTAACAGCTTGTCTATGAGGATCTTACGTAAGACAGTGTCAAAGGCCATACTGAAGTGCCAGTGGACACTAGTCACTGCATCTACCACATCTGCAGTATCCACTGTGATGAGATCATCACAAAAGTGCCAGGGACTGTGCAGCTGAAAAAGTGGGAACATCTGCCCTGCTTCCTTGATGAGAGGCTTTTGTGCAGGATACAACCATGAGAATTCCCCATGGCACAGTCTGCAACAAGTGCTCAGGGCTTCAGGAAGAACTCCCCATGTTGTCATCACTAACTCAACGTCAGGTACGTAGCTCTTGAGTTCTCTCTCTGAAGCATCATGCATTATTCACTCTGGACTCTCAAACAGAGCTAGCAGTTGTGAACTAAGTTGTGAATTAAGGCTTATCAACTTGTATATGTTCAAGGCAAGTATTTTCTGGCAGGCTTGTATGTTGCTGGTTGCATGGACAGATCCTGAAGGGCAAAAATGTCATGGAGCTGAGAGCCACTCTACTGACTTCTGAAGAAGAATTTTCTTTTCTCATTCATACTCTTCATCAGTGGTGTACCCGGGTCAGGGAACTGAGAGTTGAAATCGAGGCTGACTCACTCGTCAGAACAGATAGTAAAAGAGGTAATGCACACTGTGAGTAGGCCACAGTGATCAGATTTCTAAGGCCATATATTTTACCCACAGATGATAAAAGTAATGCATAATCCGACCTACAGACAAACATTTCCTCTTATGGAGGAAGGATACAGACCCAATACCAATCCTAGTGCTGTCACGATCCTCTTCAACGACAGGAATAGTTGTAATTTATAAAACCACTAGAATATCAAATCACATCTGAAATAATTCTCACCTAATATCATCCATGGTGGGGACAATAAATGTCTGGTTCAGGTTGTCTCTGTTGATATGTGAATATACATGTGAGCATGTGTATATGAATATGTTGATCTAGGTAGCCTTTGCCATCTTAATGCTAGATAGATAAAAAGAAATATTGGTATGATTGCAGGTTTTAAAACCCTTCTCCCACTTTTTCTGCATGTTTTTATGTCTGAGTCTCTCTCTCTTCCTCTCACTTTCTCTCAGATGTTTCTCCAGCTACCTGGCAATCAGCTTCAGTTAAATCTGAAATACAGTTTTCACTGCTATGCAAGTGGTTGAGGAGAAGCTTGCAGGTGATTTACAAGAGCTCAGATGCTGGGGACTATACAGTGAGCTAAATTGGCTCTGTCAATAAAAATCTATCTAAGCATCATTTCAAATTGGAAATAATTTCAGGTTTGAGGTTCATTGTTCCTGAAACGCAGATGAATGCATGCCATTCTCTCCCCCTCCCGCCTCCACTCAGACCCAAAACTGGCATCAAAACTGGCAACTGTCTTTTTTTTGTTCTTCATTCATGAACAACACAGCTAACATTGACTCTGGGAGAGAAAAAGATGTGAAGACAGTAATAACACATTCTGTCAAATGAACCTTCTCTACCTTCACATTTTAAAGTACTTTGGACCAGTTTTATTAGAAAAGGTGAATCCCTGAGCCCAGAGATCAAAGGACAACTCATTCCCCCCTCACCTCTCCCCATCCATGGAGGAGGGTCAAGTGTTGACCGCAGATGTCAGGGGTGCAGTGTGCCCAAGGGGAGCGCCCCATGCTCTGATGCCCTTCCCAAGGTGCCATGGCATCCATCACTCCTGAGCTGTGCTCAGCCCTGTCTGATGGGGAGGAAGCCAGCACTGCAGCAGCACAGGCAGAAGCTCTTCCTTCTCATGGTACCATCAAAGACACCCAGCCACTACAAACCCTGCTTTCCTTGGAGCCCACTCCTGGCTCTGACAGACTCTCTTGGCCCACAAGCTGTATGACGGAGGCCAGGCTGGTGGGACCATCCTGCCCCTGTGACTTGTCCTCATGCTGGCAGCAGGAGTGCCTTAGCTGTTTTTGGCCACTGCACAGGGCCACAGAGCTAGCAGCCATCTCAGATCACCCGCATCCTCAGTCTTTCAGGGCTGGTTCTCTCTCTCACACAGTAACTAGATTGATAGATGTAGATTTAATTAAAAATGATCAGCTACTGCAAGGACAGGCTTTTTCTTTTTTTTTCCTCTCTCCAGGCACTTGGTTTACATGTTTACTGTGCTAAAAACAGTTACGAGCAATCTGGATAGCCCTCTGTTAGCTGTGATGAAAACATTCTCTAGTATAACCGATGGTGCCTGCCACTGAAGAGGCCCGAGAAACACTGCAACTAAATGGGAAATGAACCTTGCTTTCTACAAATCATAAGCTGAAGACCTGATTCTGGCTTTCACCTAGGGTCAGTGCTGCAGCATCTTTCCTGGTAAGGACTCTGGCTTGTCCACAGTGAGGTCCCTTTGGTGATTCCTGCAGCTGCAACGCAGGCGGTGATGCCTGTGGGTTGTGTGGGGATACAGCGCATACAGCATGCACCCATCGTCCCTGCACCATGCCACACCACTCACAGAGCTGTGGGAGGCATGGATGTGTCTGGCACAGAGCTTGCCTTCAGGGTCTGATGCTGTTGGGGTGACTGACACATTCAGCAGAGGGAATAACTTAACTCCTTACAGTCCCTGGCCTTTGGTGTGCTTGGGCACACAAAACCAAGCTTATATCCAAATCTTTGCAGAAGTATTTCCCTGACATGAGTCTGGGTCAGGGCATGGAAGCAGCTCAGATCTCTCAAGCCAGATTGTGTCTCTGCCTCAGAAATGACTGACCATTGCATCCCCTCATGGGATGCATCTGAACACCATTGCCCATACAGCAGCGATGTGGTGCTATGGCCAGAGCCAGCTCTCCTTCAGGGCATCTCACAGCACCTTTCTCTGGGAGCAGTTATATCAGCCCTTTTTCTGTCTGCAAAGCTGTTTTCTGCTCACTTCCACACTCATCCTACAGTTCACCACCCTCCTTCTTGTGCCAGTCTAGGGCCATCTGCATGCATGTGGAGTTGCACTGAGCTCAGTGCTCAAAGGGGGCCGATTCTGCAAGCAGGGATGGCAAAAAGAAAAGGAAGTTCATCTCTCCCTTTTGGTGATAAAGCATCCATGCATTACTGAGTCACTAGTCCTGAAAGTCCGTCTGGTTCGCTCACAGACATCTACTGACAGTGCAGAAATTGTCCTTCCTTCCCACCTCACACAATATGAAGATATATGCACATACACACACACAGATACAAACATGCAGTTAATCTCATGATTAGGAATGTATTTTTTTAGGTATTAGTGGGCTGTTGCGAGTCAGAACATTCCCAAAGCAAAGCTGCTTTATTACCAATTTTGAAAACTCCCCTGTCCATCATTATCAAATATCCTAAATACCCGTGTTCAGCAGCATTCTGCTGGTAGTTAGATTATGAGTCACTGGGTAATTTAGCCCTGTGAGGGAGATTGTAAGATGTTCTCCCCCTGTCTTTTCCAGAGAGGAGTTGCCAGTGGGGGACCTTCATTAATATTCACTGTAATGTACATCTGTTTGCCCCCTCAGCCACTGCATGAAAATACACAGGGAGAGGGGGAAGGGTGGAGGGAGAGCTTCAGAATGTTTGTAGCTAAGGCAGGAGCCAGGGATGCACCCCGAGCTGTTTCTGTCAGTCTGATGGGGACAGCAAACATTTACCATTTCTGCGAGCCATTCTTTGTGGCTTTATAGGCACTGAAGCATTTGAAATAAGAAAGGCAGTAGCACTGGCTGTGGAATAATAACGAAGCTCAGGTTGATAATGCTCCTCAACAGCTCGGTGTAGGGGCTGATTCTTGGGTGTGGAGGCGGGTGACCCACTTAAGATTTTTAGTTGCTGTTGTTCAGAAAACCTCACCATCCACCTTCTGTCCCATTGAGACTGAGCTACAAGAGTCATACTTCATATTCATCTATAGGAACATCTGGCCCATGTCTAACATTTAATTTCCACACCATTAGAGTCAAACAATACGTGTACATCAGTAGATAATGTAATGCATTATCACGCAAGGCAGAGAGCAGCAATTTATTAGCCTAATTTAAAATAGCCTTCAGCAAAAAATAGTGCATCTTAATTCATGGATCTGAAAGGAATGACATATTTTCCTGTAAAATGCAAAGGTATGAACAGAGACATGCTTTTCCACAGTGGTGCATATATTATTTCTTTTTCTTGTAAATCTTTTGAAAGATGAAATATCAGTTCTCTGTACCAAAAAAAAAAAAAAAAAAAGAAAAAGAAAAGAAGAAAGAAAAAAGAAAAAGTTCAAAACCTACGTACACCCATAATAATACAAAAGGAGAGATCTTACCAAGGGGACAAAAGAGAAAAAGCTGCCCCAGAACACAAGCAAAAGTGACCTTTCCTTTACAGTGAAGTTGTGATCTGAATGTGAAGATCACTCAGACTTTCCATGCTCGTATTTGAACAAATCGAGGCTCCTCAAGTGCACATCAAGCATTTCTTCCTCTTTTTTATCTATCTTTTAAATCTGTCTTTTCCAATAAGGGACATTCCCTAGATAGGATGAAAAACATCAAAACAAATTAGAAGCCTTTGCCACCCTAGCACAATGAGTCACTTTTCACAAGCTTTTCATTAAAAACCATAACTTCCTGTTAGGGGGAAATTTAACTTCCCAAATGCCAGAGCAACACCAGGCTTATGTGCCACCCAAAGTTCACCTCAGTTCTCTGAAGCAGGATGAATTTTCTCACTTTTGGTTAATAAATACATCATGCTCTCCGGCCGTACTACTCAGCTCCTATTTCTAATGTACCCAAAGTTTATAGCTGTCTGAAGCTGCAATTTGTATTCAGCATAATTTCTGTCTATCCTTTTTCTATCTATCCTTTTTCTGTTTGACATCAAAATGCCATTGGAAAAATACATAGGCAGTGGCAAAGTCTAACCCAATAAATCCTGAACTGTTTTTTTCCACAGTGGAACAACTGTGCTAGGAGAACTGGAGGGTTGTTCTGCCCAGCCTGGGATACAGCTTGGAGGTGGGAGAGTACCCACTCCCTCAACAGCGCTTTAGGAGAAAGCAGAATAGCATAGGGATGATTGGTCGTGGGGAATTACAAACACACAAAAAAGTGACACAGCACTGCCGCGTATGGAGAGAGAAAAGTCAGCAGTCCCAGGTTCACGTGGGAAGCCTTCTGGTCACCCACGGGCAGGGCCTGCCTGAGCAGCACCTAAAGCATCAAGGCTGAGAGGCTGGGCTGGGAGGGCAAGGGCAAGGGAAGTGTTAGCTCTTCCCCTTCAGCTGCTGGCAGCTTCCTGAAGTGTGTGAGCACACTTCGGTCAGGTCAAGCACAGTCTGGTGATGGCTCCAGGAGGGAGCTGCAAGTGTCAAGGATGGTGAAACTGGAGATGCAGCCCTGTGCGAAGCATCCCACAGCAAAACTATGACAGGGCATGCCTATCAGCAGTGGCAAGGGGAATTCTGGAGATAAAGCTGAAGCTGAAAAATTGATGTGTTTGACCGGATTAAACAAGCCTTATTTCAACCAGGGAGACAGTCTTTCCACTCAGAGGAGGGCTGATACTTTTGTGCTTATAAAAATATTCTGCTACTGACTTAAAACAGCAACAAGAACAGGCAGGATCCAAGATCCAGGCACGTGATCCAGCTCAGCAGTCAAATAGACCACTGTTCTTCTGGAAGGAAGACTATCAAAGCATGTGGTCTTGGAGACTTAGAAGGAGCCACACTTGACACAGGTCCACATGACACATGTCAGGAGAAAGAGAAAAATAATAAATCTTACACAGAATAAAAGTCAGCTCATCCAACTGGCTGGTGTCCTGGAAGGCTTCGTTTGGATGGTTTACTAAGTGGCTGCAATACATAAAGCATTGTGGCTTGTGTGTGAAAGATGGCACATCAGCAAAAGATTTTGCCTACCCATCTCAGCTGCAAAAGAAGGGGGGAGTCTTCTCTACCTGACGCCATGGCATATAAAGTGGCTTGGAATAAAGCTGGTATATCTTATCTTGCCTTCTGTTTATCATCCCTTTCCTAAGAGGCAGCTGGACATGCTCTCCTGACACAGATACTACCCTTGTAAGGACATAGCTTATGCTGAGATACCTGCATCTCTCTAGGAAGGAAATAAGACAAAGAAAAGGTGCTTGCATTAATGCTGCCTCAGGGCACCAGCAAGTTACGGGTTGGTGGGTTTTACAAGACTACTTACTATGCTATTCAATTAAAAAAAAGAGCAGTTACCATAGCAACACCCACATCTAATGGCTCTTATGCTACCTCTGAGATACAAAGCACCTTCTTACAGAGATGCATTGACCAATACAGCATGTCGTGGGAAGTTTTATGTTTCTAGCAGTGGTTTAAGGGGGAGAATGTGCGTTCCAATAACCAGACATATTTATATCCCCAGGTTGTAATATTAATTTATAACAAATTATTTTGATTCCTTGATATCTCTTTTCTTCTCATTACCATTTCCTTTCTAATAGCGCCTACATTTTTTTCTTTTCCTCCCCTCTGGATAGATGATATTTGATTAAGTACAGGATGAGATTTGCATATGGGAGCTCAGGGATATGTCCAGCAGTTAGGTGGGTCATATCTGTCTGTAGATCTCATATCTAGGAAATGCTACCACTTTATCACAGTTGAGCAGTCACGGCCGAGTGGAAGCCAGAGGCTAGAAGGTGTTTGTTGTATGCAGTCTGACACTATCAGTGGTAAAGGATGGCTTTGCTGTCCTGAATAGGGATGGAAGGCAACATTTTTATTTCTTTTGCCCAGGAGGGATAAGTGGGAAGGTGAGGGTGTGTGTGCATCTCCCCCAGGAGTGGAGAAGAGGGTGTGGAATTCTCTTTCTTGTCCTTCATTACAGGCATGGTTAAATGGAAGAGAAGTTATATGACTCCTTGAACATGGCAAGGGCTAAACTTACATCCCCACAGGCATGCTGGAGCTGGAGGGCCACTGTCAGAAATGTGAGGAAGGGAGAAGGGGCAGCTGGGCCTCAGGATGTCCTCCTCACCCCTTGTCCCTCTCTGTGGACATTTTATTTCTTTGCAACAAGTCACAGAGGACACACACACTGCTCGTGGAAGAGCAAGATGCTGAAGTATGCTGCATCCCCTGTCCCCATCTGCTGCTTTACATATATCCATTTGAAGTGGCACATTGCTGGACAGTCATCACTTGGGCAGACAGGACTGTCTCATGCCCCATGGGAAGCTTGGAGGGGTGAGGCGCAATGCAAGAGCCATAGACAGAGCTTCTTACCCTTTCCTGGGCAAAGCCCAGCTTGGGCTCTCTGGCTCTCACAGCTTGCCTGCCACTTGAGCTCCCACCATGTCTCTGAAAAGTGGGGTCAAAGCTGACAATTAGTTTCCAGAAACAAAAAAAGAAAGCAAATCCTCAATAACCTCTGATTTTCAGTCTTCTAATTATCTAGCCAGCCCAGTAGGGGAGGAACAACATGTTTGTCCTTCCTACACCAAATATTCCTTGTAATTCTGGGGAAAAAAAAAATCCACAAAAAGCCCGTAATGATTTAAAGAAAGAGATAGATACAGATTAATCACAGTAATTACTGTTTAGATATACATTATCTGCATAAACACAGGACACTGCTATTTTGTTACTGTGGCATCACTGAAAAATCTCTTTCATTCAAATTGCCAGACTGAGTATCAGTTCCATGCTATTTTTCCATGAACATAGGGCTCCATGTATTATTTGTGATGCTCCTAATTTTTAATTACCCCAAATTAAAACAATGGGATGATATATGATGAGTGAAACCAAGCATATGTTAAAAACGTCTAAACAGTTTTACCTGGGAAAATGAACAGAAACATAAATTGCTTGTAGTGCATATTTAAAAATTCAATAGCAAGCTAAAATTATCATTTGCATTAATGTATTCTGAAATATGAATTATTAAGTGATTCACATTGGCGCAACAAAAGCCAGTTTGGAGAACCTAGCTTTAGCCTGAAGCAGTCCTCAGCAGCTTTATCTTCCCAGTCCCCTCTAAATAGTGCTAAATATATAAAGGAGATCCTTCTAATTGGAAAAATGTATACACAACACCTGTATGAAAAAAAAAGCCCTCCACATTTCCAAGCAGCCTTAAAAAGCACCCTCTCAAACAAAAGAAATTCAAATATTCAATGCTATTCAAGTCTCCCGTCTCTTTTTGTCTCTTTCCTTTTTAACCCCCTTTGTACTTTTCACTCTTGTAATTTTTTCTTTGCTTTAATCCCATCCATCACTTGCTTGCTATTTTTTTTTTTTCTTCTTTTCTATTTTTTATCCTTTCATTCTTTAAACACAGTTCCATTGTTCAGCAGTCAAGGCAAGGACCTGCACTGCGCCTGTGCTTGGGGTGCTGAGGGGGCAGTTGGGATGCAGCAGTGAGTGTGCGGAGCTGGCCTGGAGGAGCTCTGGCTGCTGGGACCAGGAGGTTTCTCTGCCTGTGGTGCAGGAGCACTGTCTTTCTTCTCTACACAGCAGGGGGAATGTGCAGGAGGGGGAGGCTGACTGCAAGCAGAAACGGTATTTGGTGCTTCATCCAGCAAAATCTTAGTTCACAGAGTAATATTTCCTCCTCTGCAATGTATAAAAAGGGAGAAACTTGTTGGTGAGGTTGTTGGGGACTGGGGCTTGGTCTTCGTAACTCAAAATCCCTTTATAGAGGATTTTTTTTCCTTGTGCCTTTTTGTTTTGGGCTGAGGAAATGAGATCCTGATGCATAGCACGACAAACAAGAGCTAGTTAGAGAGGGACAGTCTGCTGATGGAAAAGCAGCCCCAAATCGCCCTTGGACTCCTGTCCTTCTGATGTGCTGAAGGTCAGGCAAGGAATTTGTGGAAGAGCCAAAGTTAGCAGCCTGTGTTCCCAGCACTCTACTTTCACTGTACAGGCTTGATTTCCCAGAACACTTCCTTAGCTCCAGTTCACTTCAGTGAGAGGATAGTTGCAAAATATCTTTGACTAATCAGAGCTGAGATGCTGCTGCTTCTCAAAACAGTTTATCAGTCATAAATGCCAGATCTGTGATGTGTTGTACAGCCCAAGTTTGCAGACTTTCTCGGCACACAAAGCTCAGCATTTCTGAAACTTAATTTCTCTTCATGCCATGTGATTACAAACCTATTCTGACTCACTATTTCCATGTCTCTTATGTATTAGTAAAAAGGAAAAAATCATTGGAAAAAATTATCTCTGTAGCATTATTTCTATAACAATTCATTTCATATGCGAAGTGTTACACTGCTCTGGGAAAAGTGACACCAAAGGACTTATGTGTAATTATGTCTATGTTGTGCATATACAAATACACAGTGCCTGATGAGCTATGCTAATATACAGACAAAAAATGGATGTGACATTTACCCAATATAGTAAACATAGGTCAAAAAATAAGTTGCCAAGGGATCATTAGGAGCACAGTTATGCACGAATAGCTTTACATGGCCAGCAGTCTTGCTAATTCAGTATCTTGTCACCACCAAGCATCCTCAAGAACCCTTGGTCCCAGGAATATTTTAATCCTAATCTCCACTCATTAGAAATTGGTATAAACCTTGAAGTTGAAGGGTTTCTTTTGCTTTTGTCAGATTTGTTAATCTGGCTGGATATTTTTGTTATCTCATTAGGTATCAGGTTCTTGGCCTGGAGAAGTGAATAGATTAGTTGCATGCATGCAGGCATAAGAAATCATCTATATTCAATTAGCTTTGAATTTTCCACTCTCCTATGTCTCTGAATTTCCACATGTTCTGGTACCAGGGTCCCATCACGTGTGCTGGGAGAGGAGCAAGAAGAGCAGGAGCTGCAGAACAGGTACCGGCTCGTACAAAACTCCCATGTTTCTGCCTAGGAGATCCCAGCCAAAAGCTTGTTGAGCATGTCCATACTTTATGCATGCCCTGTGTTGGTTGATCCAGGGAGACTGAACATCATTCAAAGCGTGTGGAGATACTGTCCCATGTGAACTTCCATGTGGCCTGGAAATGCTGACAGATGAACTGCAAGAGGAATGTCTACTCTGGCCCACTTTGCCCACACTTACTACGGACATCTGTCTCACACTTTGCTGCTTTTCATGAGATGTGGAGGGATGTGTCTGGTCACTGCTGATCTAGAGCAGCCAGATCCTCCTGATTCTTCACATGGAACAGAACTGAAACCAGCAGCTCCCCCAGGCCACCCAATGCCTCATTGTCACCCATATCTAAACCATGGCTAGGGAAAGGGGTACCTTACCAGGAAACCTTGGGGGTTGAGCACCCTGCTTCACATTCCTTTTGCAAGATTTCCAACATCCTACTGGCCCAGCAAGTCCAGGGTGGAAAAACCCATTTGGGTGACCTCATAGCTGGGTCCTGTGGCCTCTCCCCTTGCATCTATCTGCTGAGCATCGTGAACTGGGGCAGCAATTGCTGCTCGGGCCTCTTTTTGGAGACAGCTTTCTCCCACCTGCTGAGCTCAGCCGGGCAGTGGTGAGTCAAGGGCCACACTTGCCCATTTCTCCACATTGTTTCATGTTCAGTTAAAAACAAAGCTGTCAGTAATTAACAAAACATGAGATATTTGAGAAACCAGATTTGCCAAGCTGCTATTTTAGCAAATCATAACGGTGTTGCTGCCAAAATCATCACTTCTCTTCTCCCCTCTGCGCCCCCCCTCCAGAATCAGTGGTGCGCTGTGAAATTGAAAAACTCTGTGTGCAGAAAGAAAGTGAGGTTCAAAGAGAGCTGTGTTTTTTTCCAGTTTGTTACATTACCAATGCAAAACATGCCATAAAAATATTAATGGCACATTCTAAAAAACTCTTGCTTTGGATTTTTCTTGCTGTCTGTGTAATAATAAGCAAGCTGGCCTTAATCGAACAAAGCAAGCACCTACCAAAGAGTTTCGTGAAAAAAAATTATCATTCTCTTCCTTTAAACAGAGGGAAATTCAGGCTGGCAGAGTTGTAGTAATTCATACAATGTGTTTTGTAAGCCAGGAGTAAAGTACATAGCTCCAAGGGCCCGATCCAGCATATTAACTGCTCATCTGCAATGTTCTTCCCTCCAGAGGATGAGCTTGGTTGCAGAACAGTCTCCCAACATCTGAAGTTACTACAGGCCTCATTTTGCATCACACTTATTCAGTGTTTTAAGATGTGCAAGGGCTATTGTATCTCACAAACTGGAACTGGAACTGAGAACTCTCACCCTCTCATCAGAGTTGCTTAGTATTAACCAAAACCCGATGAATCCTATACTCTATAAAACCTTACTGTGTAGATATGTATGTGTATAAAGAAACTACGTATTCAGCAGCCTTTGATCTGAGTTCAACAGTGCTAGCAAATGACCTTGCTATTTCTAAGAAATTAGGCAGAAGACAAGGTACTGGACTGAATGAGATTCTCTAGGAGTTTTGTTACAAGAACAAAGCTGGTGAGGTCACACATTAAATAGGGTGGAAAAAGCCATATCAAAAGCTTGAGTCAAGACCTGTTGGAGTCATCAGAAATTTTCTGTCTGAGTTCCGTGGACTCTGGCTCAAGCTGTGAAAGAACATTATGATTTCACATGTCAGTATTCAAACTTCAGGATGTGAGTTAGGCTATTTACACTGACCCAAGGCATTTGCATTTGGTAGCACTAAGATTACTACTATTTTTCATATAATCCAGACTAATAGCAGACAACTTTTTTAGAAATCAGTTAAGGGATTAATTTAATACTGGGATGCTAATGTTAAACTCACTGATGTAATTGATTAGCACATATTTGTTGACTCATAGTGATAACTTCCAAAGGCTTAAACAGCTGAAGGGTACAAACCAATTAAAATAGCTGTATATCCCTTACAAAAGAGGAGGCATTTTCAAAGGTGTCCAGTTGGGATACCCTTTTCCCACTTGAAATGAGGGAGAATTGAGTGTCAACTTTCTAAAACTAGTTCTGAAAATCTCACCTTCAATTCTTTCTATGGTCCATACTTTTGTATTTTTCTATCCCAATACATTTATGCAAGCACTGTCACTCCTTGCTCTTCTAACAGGTACTTTCACCAAACACAGTAATACTGCAATACTCATGTAACCAAGATAACTCTTCCAGTGCTGCAGCATCACAATTCTCAACATGTGAGATGATGTCTATCCAGGAATTGATGGAATTTCCTGGAGTGCTTTAGCTTCTTTCCAGTTTCTCACTCTCCTCTTGCTGCTTGTTTCTTATCCTTTAAAATTAAAATAGTTTGCCACTGGCTGTGAGTGCATACATAGACACAAAGCTGCCTTATTATTCCTAAAAGTGACCCATCTCGGCGTAAAACTTTGCCGAGGATTTTTATTGCATTGTGCTCCTTCACAGGAGCTGTAGGCACCCAAAGTACCTGATGCACTGCTAATATGGACATTACCTCTTATGATTACTCTGACCTCTTTCCAGAGGCATTTGCATAATTATTTCATGCTAAGTAGAACACATCTTGAGGAAACTTCTTTGCGTCATTTCCCACAGCTCGTGTGGGAGCACGAGGTTTCCTTCTAGTGTTCCTTCAAAACTGTGTCTCTCATATCTGAAGTTATTGGATATATGGTCACTTCTCCCCTTCCCTCCTCCCAGCACTAGCACTCAAGTGCAAGTTAGGTATGATTTGGGAGTGCCTGTTTGATTGGGATTACCAGGTATTAAAGGAATGAGAAACCCAGAGCTTGAGAAACCCACAAGACTTTAGATGTGAGGTAGGTCTTTGAGCAGCTCAACAATTACATGGCTTAAACGGTTTTGCAGGTCAGCACAGCAGAAGGGTTGCCATTGGAGGGCTCTAGGTACCTCCTCAGTTAGCAGGCAAGTAGGGGTTGTAAGGAGAAAGTCTATGATGTTCAACCACTGAAGTTAGACTATCCTCAGAGGTTCTGTTTAGGCTGTTGCTGATCCACATGAAGATAATGCCTCTTTTAGCCCAGCCCTAGGCATGACTGATTGGCTACCACATCCATACTCCAACCCAGTTAAGGCAAAACAAGCCTGTTTAGCCTTAACGTTTTTTATAGGATACTTTTTTTCCTTTTATAGTTAGACCATTTTGGCCAGGTGGGGAGTGGCAATGATACTGGCAGATCTGAACTGGAAGGGGAGACATAGGCAAATTCCTATAAGGAAGATAACTAATGAACAGCTTAAAACAGGATGTGTTTGGTAATCTCTTAGTCCATATCAGCTGCAGCCAAAAGTACTGGTTTACATCTGATTACAACCTTTGTCTTCTAAAGAGCTCTAAATCCCTTGGTGGATCTTAGCAGTTTCAAGAAATTATGTTATCTGCATATCCTACATTGCTTAAGGTATACAAGTAAAATATTCCTTACTGCTCCTCCCTCAGACACTCTGGAGACATGAGGCAGATGATTCCCGTCTGGATCTATTCCACTCCAATTATCCACTGTTTTTTTGTAACATATTTTTTATTTAAATAAATCAAGAGGTTCCATTTAGCATGTTGCGTTTGTCTTGGCATACACTTCACACATGCAGAAAGTCTATATTAAGGCTTTCATACAGCCGTTAGCAAAAGAATCAGCCAAATGTATCCCTGGTGTAACTCTACTGACTTCAGTGAAGTTTCACTGGGGTATCCCTGTTCCATTGATTTGTCCCCTTCGTTCTTATTCCAAAAGACAAAACCCAAGAAATGTGTGTTTGTCTATAGTTAATACGATGTATTCCCTATATGATACGCACGTAATCCTCTGCACTTCATTGTCTGCTATCTTGCTTTCTGGTTTATAGGAATGATTTTCGCATTTATGTATCATTCTGGTTTTACAACAGATGTCATAACAACATAGATGTTGCAAAAACAAGCAGTGGGAAGTCAGGACTTTAAGTCACCATTTCCCCCATGAGCATAAGCTGGCAACCTTGAAGCAAGCCTATTGACACCAGTGAACTTAAGAGCAGCCAGACTCACTTAGGTGATGATGTATGAGTGCAAGGCTCCAAGGATCAGCTCTTGGCCCTATTTCAATGTAAAGGTTAGAGCAGCAGCATCGGAGAAGTGAGAAGAAGCAGATCCAATAACAGCATGTTGGTCTGGTGTGAGAGGTGGGCAGGACTTCATCTGGCTTACAGCGTGATGCATTGCATTGCCTGAACTATTCCTTCACTGATCCATGTTTGCTTCAAGAGTCATACCTGTTCATTCTGTATAAAACCCAAGTACGCTGAGCACTGACTACTGTGAGAGTCAGTTCAGAAGAATGAAAGCAGAGTAACATCAGTCAAGGAAATGAGACTTGGGTGAGCTCCTCTACGACTTAATTTTTGCTAACAAACACTTTTATGAATGACATGGATGGAAACATAACTCCATTATGGACTAAGTCTACCCTGACAGAAAGAGTCAGTGGGAGTGATAAAGATCAAATATCGCCAACCTGGAGCACTTGCTAAATCAGGCACAAGCAAGTTACATACCTGAAGGTACGAGTTTATATCTGCCAACAGAGAATTCCTCACACTGAAGGGGTGCACAGGCTACCCCAGCAGTCAGTGCCCAGAGATGCAATAGATGACATGGTAAATGGCATCACAGGGTGATGCATCAGCCATTGAGTGCTCATTTATATTAGCAAGAAATACTGTTTCTTGTGTAACTCAGTTGTCTCCCATGTATTTGGTAGTGGCATGATCTCTGCATTACTGTGTCTATTTCTGGGTGCTGAAGCGCTGATGAGCATTCAGAAAATATCCACTCAGGGGAATGAAGGGCTTGGGGCACATGAGTAAGGTATAGACCTGAAAGTGAGAGTGTGGTTAGCATGTCAAGGAGAAGGCAAAAGACTTATTTAATCACCATCAAGACAGGAGGCAGAAACCTGGTAATGTGTGGGATTTTCAGTTTAGCAGATATATAACAACATTCTGTGCCTGGAAGTTGAAACCAGTCAAATTCAGAATAAAACTGACATGCAGATTTTTAACAATCAGGGTAATGAAAGAGTGGAATTATTTCCCAAGGGCTACAACAGAGTATACATCATTGGAAAATATTTCAATCAAAAGAGAATGTGGGTTTGGATTGTTGTTTTGGGGTTTTTTCCCTCGAATAGATATGCTTTAATTCAAGGAGGAATTAATTGAGGCCAGTACTGCAGTCTGAAAAATACAGATCCCATTAAATGTAACCCTTAATGATTTGAACATCTTTTACTGGCATAGAGGCCCAAAACCAGGATTGTACATATATAAACATATTCTTATTTATTGCTAACACACACAGCAGTGGGCCAGGACTAACATTATTAGGCTAAGCATTCATATGCTCAGTATCCACGGGGCAGTCACCTTGCGAGTCTCTGCTGGCCAAGGTACTGTCAATCAAGCAGAGATGTGTCAACCTCTGTTTCTCCTTAGAACAGGCTGATCCTCAGTCCTGTTGATGCACTGCCTTCCTCCTCACTGCTGCTTCTCATAAGGTTTTACATCTTGACAAGCCAACGATGCTTTTCTGCCTTTTTCCCCTGCTGAATCTCCAATGATTTTACTTCTCTGCTTCAAACTGTTACTAACTGATACTGACTCAACAAGCTCACCTCTGTGGTCCCTCTTTGTTTCTGCCTTCTTCCCTTGCATAGCTAAGTTGCTTATAAAAAAATCTCTCACCTTCTGATTAAAGTGGGAGTGACAGCTACAGCTCATCTCCATGAAAACTGAACCCTGAGTCGCATGAATGGTTCCAGTGGTACCTTTTGATTTTACAGTCAACAAAAATACAAGGACTCTAGCTGCTCCAAGATTTCCCCTCACAGGTTGCATCCTATGTGACCACATACCTTAAAGAAAAGTGTATGCTCAGCCTGCTTATGCATGAGGATTGCAAGCATACCCAAAGAGATAGAAGGAGTGATTCCTACCTTACTTACTTCCATGTAATGTGAGCCATGAGTATAGAAAGCTGGAAAATCAGTAATTAAAAACAAATTCTGCTGCTGTACACAAATACTGAGCAGTATGCATGAGGCATGTGCTTAAGACCTCATAGATGCAAACGAAACTGTTACATAAATAGACTGTACTAGGTACTGCTGTGCTCTTATGTTTCACATTTCATATTTTTCTTGATAGCTTTAACTACTCTGGAAACCCAAAGGTTTGGGTTGGGGATAATGTATGTGTCAAAGTTTAAACATCTACACCAATTCTCTAAGGTGTTATAATTGCCTAAAAAACGTATCAGGAAGAGTGCATCTCCCCCCCTCCCCCCTTTTCTCTATAATTCAAAACTTTATTACAAATCAAAATCCAGCAACTTCACTCTGGGTCCTTCAAGGGATATGTAACATTTCAGGCAAATGTTGACAGAATGATAAACATTCTGCAAATGCCCTGTAGGATAAAAGTATTTTATCTATGGGAGTCTCCAAAATGTAAAGCAAAGGATTGTCTAGCACTGATAACAAGTGGTACCAAAGTCACTGTTTTATGTCCTACTTCATAACCCTCTGTAGCATGCCACTGTCCTGCAAGGCTACACAAAACCTGTGCATGCATCTCACTCAGCACTCTTATTGCAACCAGAGGGAAAAAAACTTCCTTCAGCTTTAGTGCAAGCCTTTTTTGTGGAGAGGCAAGTAATGTTTGTTCTGGCTGTAGTATCTCTTCTAAATGTTATATATTGCAGTGCCTGGAAACTCCACTAATGGCTGTGTATGAAACTGTGACAGATGGATTACAGAGATAGATAACACTGGACATTTTTATGTACTTGTAACCTGATCAGAAATATTTCATTTTTATGTCCATGGATAACTTCAAAAAGTAAAACAACAGAACCCCACCTCCCACCCCAAAACACTGGCAGAGATGCAAAAGAATCTAAGAGGACAATGAAATTAATTATACATGCATCTACATCACCTTGAAATAAGATTCAAGTGAAGTTTCAACAAGAATCCTGCTTGGGACTTGAGTGCCAGTCACACCACCATGTACTGCTAGCATGTAGAGCTAGGAAGTGATTTTTCTTTTATTACATGAAGCTCAAGGGAGATAAGATCAAGCAAATTAATCTCTTTTGCATTGCTTTGAGTTTAACCACTCTGGTGGCACCCCATGAGGCTGCACCCTGCCACCCTCTTCACCATAGCATGTTGCTGTCTGCAGGACTGCCCATCCTCTGGCAGAAAATTAAGGTACACCATTAAAAATTTTCTCAAAGTAATCCAGGGGAACCTTCAGCAGTGGGATGTGACATGCTTTCAGTCTGCCTTACAAGGAGACCCCACCTGATGAATTTGGCTAATGTTAAATCTCCCTAATCTGAGTGCCACTTCATGTCTTTATGCTTATGAGACGAGTAACTCCTCTTCCTTCAGCCCGTGGAAAACAAATGCAACTCACCTCCTCTTCCCTGTTTATTCATCCAAAGAACACCAGCACCAGCATGATTCTCAGAAATCTGTGAACACTGGGATTTTTTGTTCCTTTTTCAGAGTCGGGAAGAGGACAGGGTAACTGTTTTCCAAGCAGTACACTACTTCTGCTTCTAACAGAAAAAATACAGATTGTGCAAACAGTTTGCTGGTTTTGCTTTAAATTAAAGCACTTCCATTCTCAGAGAAGCTTTCAGACTGGATGTTGAGGCAATGTTTGGGATGTTTCTTATTTAAAAGTGCTCATCCATTCTCAGTCAGGGCAGAGACTCTGCACTCAGCATTACCTAGGTGTCCGCCTGGGGTGTATGTGTGTGTGTGTATGTGTCCTATTTTTGAGCTGTTTCAACTTATGCGTCATATTCTAGTGCTTTCTGGTAAGTAGAGTTTATGTCAGAATAATTGGCCTGAGGATTTTTCTTTCCAGCCCAGTACATTTCTGAGGTGCAGCTACATGGGAGATAATGGAAATGCCTCCAGAGTATCTGTCTGACAAGGAAAATAGCAAAAGTAAGTAGTGAACACAAAATCGGGACCTTGTCAAAGAGTGTGCAAGTGAATCAGCCCAATCAGTCACTATGGGTGACGTATCTGAACAAATTGAAGCTGACACAATGGTCAATTTGACTGGGGAAAGTATAATTTTGGATTAGGGTGAACACCTTTAATCTGTCAATTGTGGCAGTCTTATACGTGTAATTGAAAGAGCACAGCACTGCTTTAATCCAGATGTCAGTCAAAACCATTCACCCTCTTCTGATCAGTTTGCACTCTTCTGCATTTATTTATTAGACTCCTAGTTATTTCCTCTTTTAAACAAGATTTTTGCTCTGCTTTAAGAAAATATCAGTCTAATAAGGACAGCCCTTCAGAATAACACTTGGATTCACCTGATTTTCAAGCAGATGGTGTTCAAGGCACAGGAAACAACAAAACAGAGTATCACCATGTGTTTAATTTTAGCTCTCACTCCCTGAATTACTGTTTCAACCATAAAACACTGTCTTATTTTTAGTCGTCTTGTATGCCTGAATAGTGTCAGCCTTGCCACTCCAGAATTGCAGTCATGCCTCTGTAATGTAATTCAGAATGGGATAATTTCTGTTCTGGGAACACCATTCCCAGAAGATGGTTGAGTTTCCATCCCAGCTTACTTGTCCATCCTGTCCCAGTCTGGAACAGGTAACTGAATGATTTCCATAGGCATCTTTCTTACCCATAGACTGGTCTGTAAAATTACAGACCAAGGATACTGGCTCATGAGATGCAAGAATCTTTTAACAGCTTTGGGAGAAGAATTACTTCATCCCTGCCCACTTGCAGGCAGATGGTTCTATGATTTATCAAGAGAAATGGTCCATATGCTGCTCACAATCTCCGGAGACTTCTACCCCAACATTACCTCTTCCAATATTTAGATTAAAGCAATGTGAAATGGAGAATAAAATTAGCCTGACCTTGCAATAAACAACAGATAGCATAGTGACTTGCTGTGTCAGAGACCCTCCACTTCTATGTAGCATCTCAGGCAAATTCACCATGAAAGTTTCCTACCTTTGCTCATGCTGCAGGTGGTCCGATCCTTACACTAACATCCTACTCTGAATATTGAACCTGACATTCTCCACAGCATTTTGAATTCTAGCCTCTTTAATTTATGGTCGTCACAGGTACAGTTGTTCTAAATGTTTTCTGAGCCCCTTCTTTTGCAGCAAAAGCAGAGAGAAAACCATTGTTATTCTTAGCAGAAATCTTGTTTTGGGATGCAGGCCACAGGGAAGCACTGACAAGAGAAGAAGGTTCCCATCCCCTGGTAGGAGAAAAAGCAGCTAAGCAAACTCATATCTTCAGCATGTGAGGTTGAAATAAATACACAAAGAAACATCCCACCTTCCAGAGCTTCTGAAGAGTGAGAGTATTAGTTAGAAGAGTATTAGTTACCCATCCTTTCTCTATCATTATTCTCTGCCTGATGGATCCTTGTAGGGGCTGTCAGTTCCATCCTTCTTGTGTTATTGTGGTTGCCATGCCCTCTTCTCAGCAGCTATCAGTTATAATGAAACACTTGGGCTCACAAATTACTGGGAACTAAAGGGACAACAACAAAATTGTTTAAACTTTCCCCCAAAACCAATAAACAGAATAAAAGGAAAACAAAAAAGAGAGAGTGAGAGAATTTTGCAATCTGTAGATGATTTCTGCTTCTGGGATTGCATACGTCATTAAGATTTATAGGTCAGTCCAGAGCTTAAATAGCAGATGTTTTCTCATTATTTATCTTCCTAGCTAAGGCACAAGATTACTTTTTAAGGAAATCTGTATAACACATGCAATGAAAATAGACCAGGTCCTAAGATCAGCCATTCTAACCAGCTTGTAAAGGCTTAGCTGAAAACACCCATCAGAGAGGAGTTTCATATGAAATGAAATGACAGGAAGAAATGTGCTCACTAGGGTCTGGTCCTGAAAATTCAAAGCAATAGAACTGAGTTATAATCTTATCTGGTTGTCCTCTGACTATAGTTATGAACATTTGAAGAGTTTCTTGTATGAATAGTCAAAAGCAAAACCTGTTAGCGCTATACAGACTACAGTCACCCAAACTGATCAAAGTGGTGTCAATTCCACAGGCATCTCTCCTCATAAGAGCCCTTCAGAGCTTTTTACATATTTAGCCACAGAACTGAAACCACTTTCAAGAAGTCACATTTCTAGCCCTTTGTGTGCAAATCAGTGGCCACTTTCTTTCAAGCTGTTTGCAGGCTGTTTGCACACACCATCCTCTGTCGTGGAGGTGGAAACTCAAACTAAACAAAATACCCCAATTCTGAACTTGCATTTCTTACACCAGAAACACCTGCCGATTCAGAACTACACAATATTCTTTTCATCCTGTAACACATTTCAAAACACATGAATTGTACACATTTATAACCTCCACAACTTTTGTACATACTGTTTAGTCTCTCTTGTCAGTGTAATGGGGCTGCATAGGGATCTCACATATTCCCAAGCCAGCTGGGTCTGTGTCTGATCTTGGAACTGTTTCTAACTCTAGGACCACAGGATTGCTTGTATGTGAAGCTTCACTTTCCGGCTGCTCTTCTCTGAGTGCAGGCCTTGGCAATTCTTCTACTCCAGACCTTACAATCACTGCTGAGACCATTCACGCCTGAACAACCTACTCAAACCCACACACCTTGAGGAACAGATTTGCACAGTGACCTCACGCTCAAACCACACAAGCATCACAGCTCAAGTAAAGCACCAAAAGCCTTCATAATCACCTGTACTGTCAATAGCCTCTTCTTGAAGTCTATGGGATCTCCTTGCCTCTGCAGATGCTGAAGCATGGAAGGAAAGAAAGAAATCTTGCCCCTTTTCCTCAGATCTCAGTTTCTTATTCCAGCTGCCCTGCTTCTTGGCATCTTCAGGCAATTGAAGTCCAAACCACACTGCAGATGAATTGGAACAACCAGTTCCTTTGAGCTTACCTACCGTCTGGAGCAAAACTCCTGCTCTGAGAAGTACCACTGCTGACCCCCATAGCAGCTGTTATGGTGAGGTACCATGTTAGATTTTAACTGTAAGCACTGCCTTGCATGGGTGTAATGTAAGCATCACTCCTCTTGGAACACCCCTAAACTGAAGGATGCTGTTCGTTTGCTCATGGTCCAGAGTTTCAGAGCACCGAAGTCACTGCACCTGCCTACTTCCTCAGCTAGATCACAAACAGCAGTAACTGCTCAGGAAGGGTGAGGAGTCTCTATTTCATAAATAACTATAGACCTGTCAGTCTGACTTGGCACCAGGGAAGGTTATAAAGCAGATCATTTTTAGTGCCATCACGTGGCACCTATAGCACAACCAGGTGATCAGGACTAGTCAGCATGGATTTATGAAAGGCGAGTCCTGGTTGACTGACCTGATCTCCTTCTCTAACAAGGCTACATGCTTAGTGGATGAGGGAAAGGCTGAGGATGTTGTCAACATATTCAGTCTGAGACTAACATGGACCTGTTGGAGCAAATCCAGAGGAGGGACACAAAGATAATCAGAGTGATGGAGCACCTCTCCTATGGAGGCAGGCTGAGAGAGTTGGGTTTGTTCAGCTGGAGAAGAGAAGGCTCCAGGGAGACCTTAGAGCAGCTTCTAGTACCTAAAGGGGCCTACATGAAATCTTGAAGAGGGACTTTTTACAAGGGCAGGTAGTGACAGGACAAGGGAGAATGGCTCTAAACTGAAAGAGGCAAGATTTAAGTTAGACATTAGGAAGAAACTCTTTTAGCTCTTCAAGATTCCTTCCCCCTTTGGCTTCCCGAAAGAAATATGCTGTATGAATGTTCAGCTGAGCTCCAGTCCAGTATTTTTCTGTATTAGGTGAAAATGTTGTTTTCATTACAAATCTTTAATCCTTTTAAAAAAAATAATTAAAAAAATATCCCTGCAACTGAAACTGTTTCTCATAAAGTCCACATTGCATAAACAGTTGCCCAAGGTCCTGGGAACAACAGCCAGTCCACACATGGACTGCATCACAAAAACAACAGCTCATAGTGGTCAGCCCAGGGCAGAACAAGGACATGATCACTTTAAGGGACAGATGGTATCTATTTAGCTAAACATTCTTCCACTAAGGCTGCTTTAATGCCCAGATCATTTTTATCAGCTTCTTATCACATTTGAGAGCCCAGCATGCTTCTGATCGAGGCTGTGTAAGTGCTTCCCAGAGAGTGCTGTAGTTTAAAGGTTCAAGGCAACATACCAGCATGAAGAGGAGGTGTGTGGATATTTTTTTGGGGGGGGGGAACAAAAACAACCCCATGCTATGTTTGCTGATTTTGAAATGTTCTTGGATGAATTTCCAGGTAGAATATAGATAAAAGTACGTGGGAGGCCTCCTTCATCCATAGTTTTGCTATATGTTCAGGGCAAGACTGTGAGCCTTTAACTCATCTGTGTCTGTGCACTGTTTTGTCGGCTAACATGAAGGAGGTCTGCCAGTGCTCTGAACAGCTCAGAGATGTCTCACTGGCATCTGTAGCATGATATTAAGCCCAAGCTATCCTGGCTCACATCTGACTGCAAAATTCAGTGTAGACATGCAACTTAGCCTGGCATTCACTCCTAGGAATGGTTCCCATCTGAGATACTTCTGTTGTGAGGACAAGGTGTTACTCATCCTCACTACGCATATCACAGGGTGCCTTACTGTTAGACTGTCAGGCAGAGCTGTCATCTGAAACCTCCAGTGCAGTGAGGCGATACAGCCCTGTGTCAGTCCTCTTGAACTGTGAAAGTACCACATGCGAAACTAGTAGCATGACATCTGCACAGTGTTGCCATGCACCAAAGCACCTCGATGTAAAGAACGGGAGCGTGTTCAGAGAGAGCAGAGAGGAAAGTGTGGGACACCTATGAAAGGCAAAGAAAAGTATTATTTCTCTCTCTTTTTCTTTCTTCACCAGGGAACTGGCTCACAAAGTACTATAACAAGCACTGGCAGGCTGCCCAGCATCACTGTACTCTGGTTGTAAGTGAACTATGAGGCTAAAGCAATCTTCTGGGAAAAGTTCACACCAAATGTATTGTATGTTATGTTTTCCCCTCATTGGGGTTTTTTTTTATTTCCCAAACCATTCTATTATATTCCTACCCTGTTGCATTATGGATTTTTTTAAGATCCCCAGGAGCTGCCATTTTAAATCACAAATATTGAGTAATCAAACAGATCTGTTTTTTAAAGTAACAGAGATAAACTAGTAATCCTCCACTCAAAATAAAACCAGATCATGACTCATTAAATGGTGGGTTTTTCTGTTGTTGGGAATTTGTTTGCTTGTTTGTTGTTTTTTTTTTTTTCCCCCTCAGATAAGAAGTTAAGCGAGAGAAAGAAATGCATTATTAAAACACTATCATTATCTATACGATGTACATCTTCTATGGAGTGGAAGTCAAGCAGAGCAGACTTTACAATAGTAACACAGTAAAAGGAAAAATGTTCCAAAAACCATGTTCTGTGTTTGATGTGATCCTTTCAAAACAAGTCTGATGTGGTTTTACGTGATAGTCCTGGTCACCTCAAAGATGCCAACTGTAAATCCCACTGTAAATTTAATGGGTACATAAAAATTTTATTAGGAGTACATGAATCTGTAGCACTTGAAGAGTGAAGGGAAGAGTCACTTGTTCTTTGCTGAAGGCAATAATAAGATACATTCATTCATTTTTTACTATTTCTCAATGTGGCTTTTACAGAGTCATAAAAAGACAAATTTTCTAAGTTCACAAAAACGATGAAACTATGAACACATTGGACATAATTTATCTGACAAACCAGACCACAGGCAGTCAATTGGAAACTGAATAACATAAGTTGTCCCATCTATACATAATGGACCCAAATACGTACTCCCTATTGCCCTGCAAATACAGAAACTGAATTTATAATTTACTGTTATTTTTACTAATTAATTGTATTGTATTAGTCCCTGGAGGCCTTTGCTAAGCTCCGTATTGTATTGTGTGAAGGGTTGTACCTATTCTATGCATAAGAGGTTTCTGCCTCAAAAGGCTTGTGAGGTTAACTTAAGGTTGTTTTGAAAATGTGATGGAACTGTACAGAAAGCAAACTCACAGCAGACATGAAACAGTTAATTCAGCTTTAATTTGCAGGGGTATTGAGTACTTGTAATTCCTGGGCACCTCAGTAGGAGTTTTGGATGTTCTGCACTTTTGAAAGCCAGACTGAAGTTCCTTGCTATGATTCTGACAAAAGGTCCTTAGAAATTAGGGAGCGAAAAGACTTAATAGGTTATCAGGCAAAATTTGTCCCAGAAGAAACCCCATTGAAGTCAATGGAATTTCACTGGGGATGAATTTACCATAGACAGATTGTTCCTTCTAGTATATTTAGAAGTGCTTTTTCCTATGCAGTTTAAATTAGCTCTACATTAGTCAAGGTACTGTACCATTCTTTCAACCAGCTACCCTTGCAGAGAACTGTCTCTAGCTATCCCTGTCCACATTTCCCCTCCCCCCATCCCTTGTTGCCTTCTTCTCACCCCCTCATTATTTTATGTCTAATTTGGCTAATGAATTTCTCAAGACAGAGCAGCCTTTCATGTTTGAGAAAGACCTACCCTGTACTGAGGTTAAAAGAAAAAAACAAAACCCAAAACCAAAACAAAACAAGATCAGGAAGAGAGAACAAATTCTTCTACTGAGAAAAGCAAAGGTGTTTATTAAGTTTTAAGCTTTTCATCACTCCATCAATCCATATATAGCTAGGCCACAGTTTTTCACTACACATTCTGCATTAAAAGGGACAGGGGTGCTTTAGTATTCACTTTCCAGTTTCATCACGAACTCGCTGCATTGTTAGAACAAGTGGCTTCACTTTTCAAATATCTGTTTCACCGCTATTGCAATAGCCACAGTCATGCACATGTGAAGAGTTTCTCAAGCTGCTTCACAGAAATCAGGAAAGCATTTTAAGTTCTGTAGTGGAAAAGCACAGTAATACAAGGCAAAGGGCTGTTGCTTTTCTTTCTTTCCTTTGTTTTTTGGTTTTAGTGTTCTTTTTTTATTTCTAACACAAACATTCATCTTTCCTCTGATGAAAATCCTAACAAGATTATAGGGAATTTCTAGTCTCTGTATGCTTTCAGTCATATAATTACAACTAAAACAACTGTGTTAAGGGCAACTACAGGAACTGTGGGTTCAGTGCTGTCTTCTGCCAAAGGGAAAAATGTCCACAATTAAGAAACAAACTCTAAAACTACATTGGACGAGTTACTAAATCCCATCTACGTAAAGATGTGTGTGCTCAATTCTGAGTCACTGTATCATTTGACCACGCAAGAAGCAAGACAGTTTGCTTGAAGAATGTCAGGAAGACCAGAATATAATTAAAAAATAGCCATGTTTTCATTTTTCTTAATACTCTTCTAAAACAGGCACACACTCACTTCAAAATTAACCACAGAGCTTAATTAAGCTTCTTCTGATCATGCCAGGAGGGTTCCATGTTGTCTTCTTGTGGTCATTTCATCAGCCAGGGCTTTTCATGTAAGAATGTGCTGCATGCATGTCACAGCATGGGATCTCATCAGAGACACCTGCTCTCAGCCTGTGAACACAGATTTTAATCCCCCTCCCTGCAAAAACGGTGACAGAAGGGCATATTATTTAATTACTCATGCATGCTATCCAAGACAGGGTCCACAACTCCACTTGTTTCATATGGCTTGTGCTATTTTTGGGGGGTGATCAAATCATTGTTGAAAAAGGAGAAAGCTTCACCATAGACTTCTCATTGCTATTTGGTGAAAGCAATATATGAAAAGATTGGGAAGATGAGAACAGGTAGAGCAGGAACTAAAGAAAATCTAGGTATGGTAAATATAGCTATAAAATTACTTGTGATACCTTTAGCTTTCACTGTGAAGATAGGTAAGCTAATCTGTAATGTGTAATTTCACTCTCTTCTGCTACAAGACCTTGAATCTAGCAAAAATTAACTGACAGCCACCTCTAATGTACTGAAGAAGGTGAAACCAACTTAAAACCTTCATCTAAGTTATATCTGAAGTAGTGGTTATGTTTTCTTTTGGAGCTGGAAGTGGGGGAAAAACAAGAGGAAGATGAAAGTATAAACTTTTAGCTCTGCTTAAACAATGCATTTATTAAATCACTTCAGCCAAAGTCACTCAGGATTTCCTACAAGATCCTATTGTGGACCAAAGCAAAGCACAGCTAAATGAAACTTTATATGTTGTATCCGGCAAGCAATCACCATACTTGCATTCTCGCTGCCCTCAACAGCACCTGCATTCTTTGATCACAGTCCTTTTATGTGCTACACTGTATACAAAAGACCAAGCCAGCAATTAGCCATTCTAGCACGGAGTCCTGAAATCTCTGCAAATGCTTCAGCCCTTTAATGAATTCCTAAATAGAAGGAAGTTGCAAACAAAGTTCAGCTTGTGTATTTTATGCCAGGTTCCCACAGCACTGTAGGTTCTTAGAGCTTAATTAATGACACTTGCATCCTGTGTGCCTTCCAGAGTTTTAGTGGAAATTTTACTGGTCACTTCAATCTCTGACATCTTTTGGACCAATTGTCCTCACAGTATTGGGCAACCTCCCCAGTCTTTGTAAGGGAAAGACATACTTTGCTGCTAATCATGACTCATCTGCATCAACAGGGTGGACAAAAACTGGGGGGACAAAACATGCATCATTTAAAGTAAACTACTCATCAGAAATCCTATGCATTATATAGGAACCAAAATGGGTGATGAAAATGAAAACCACAGCCTAATATACCAGCATGTGGGAACTCTGCCAATGCCCCTAATTAAAATTTTGTGCTAATCTCTTCAGGGAATCCAAGAAATTCTTTCAGAAAATGGAACATTCTTCTGTGCACATCCAACTACTTATCCTGTAAGAGGGAATATAAAGGAGATTGTATAAGATCAGACAGAGGTCAATGGAGTGGAAAGGACAGTGTGAAAGCTACAGGAAATGAGCCATCTATGAATGAAAATACCGGAATTCCTTCTTGAACCCTGACTCACATTAATGTATGATTTTTCTGGTCCTGGTCTAAGGATCATTACATCAATGGAAAGACTTCATTAATTTTAGTGGGGTTTTAATCAGCTCCCAAAATAGGAGAATACAAAATAGGTATTTAAAATTACAAGGTATGCCAACATGTCCTTTGCCTTCTTTTCTTTTTGTCCTACCATCATTAGAGAGCTTGGTGAGAGTGGTTTGAGATGAACGAGAAGTGTAGAGGCTGGACTGGAGAAGGTCTAAGACAGCACCTCTGATACTGGCTTGTAGGCAATAAACAACACATTTAGTGCTGTTAGAGATGCAGTTAGAGATGAAAGGAAGGAAAGAGTTGGTAATTGGTTGGTAACTGGAGAGGGAAGGGATGCTGATTGATAGAGAAATATTTCTAAGAAGGGAAAGACCAAAACTGCTTTATTGTTAAAAAAGAGCGACAGTGAGATTTTAAGAAGAAAAATAGGGTCATACACAGGTGTGGAGGAGAGGAGAATAAAGTAGTTAGAGCAAGTGTACAAGGCTAGGTTAGAATCTTATTCATCCGGACAGAAAAAGAGACAAGGTAGGTTTGAGACATAAGGAAGGCCACAGACAGCAGGGCAACTGCATCATACTTAATAAGTTTTCTCTTTGAAGAAAACAGCAGGGTCCTATAAAGAAAAATACATGAAGGCAGTAGGAGAGAACTACCGAAAATGAATCCAGGCTGGCTCTGCAAGGAGTAAATCTTCTGCATAGATATGCAACTGAGGCTCATAAATCAAGCAATCCTACCCTGAGCTCAAGGCTTTTGTTTGGCCAATGAGGAGCAACAGGGTTTAGTCAGTGATTGCCTTCTACTTTCCATAGATCATGCCACTCATGCAGACTGGCTGAACCTACCTAAATGAAAATGAAGGCAGAAGAATGTATGACATTCACCTTTTGCAAGTCTATAAATTACTACATGCAAATCAAGACAGTGGAGACTCAGTTCCCTCAGCTAATTCTCCCAAGTGAACAAGATCTACAGTGAACCCAAACAGGACTTTAGCTTGATCCACTTGTCATTTATAGAGTTTCCCTCTTCTTCTCAACTTAAAAGCAAACAAAACTTCCTCTCTGCTACCTTTTTCTAAAAGATCTTTCTATGTCTAAGGCAATTATGCATTAATATGACATGTAATTCTCTGATGTCGGATGAGATAACGGAGATAATCCTCATCCTCATAAAAGATTTATGACATTATAGATTACAGCTTCCATTTGCATGTTGTATGAATTGCCTTCAAGAGGCCTTGAGCAATGCTGTAAGATCTCTGTATTCAGATTATGAGATATTTGCATTCAGCACTACCTTTTTATAGGTTTAGAAGTACCAACAGCCCAACTAAGTGATCTGCCATTCAGATCCTGCTGTTCTCTGAATCCATGCAAAGGTAAAATACTATTGTGGTCAGTGTGATCCTCGCCAGGGTAACGAGATTTAAACCATTTCCCTTGTATTTCTTCACCTGTCATTTCACTATAAAGTGATCACTTAGCAGACAGAAAAATGTATTCCAGGAAGAAGTCACCTTAGTTTCAACCACAATTTGTTCAAGTCAGAAATATACTTGCTTACTCTGCCTTTTCTTTTTTTTTTCTGATATCTAAACTCCTGGTT
>NW_009941411.1:80178-114694 GCF_000696875.1 Nestor notabilis | reverse complement strand
ATCAGGAATTTGCAATTGGGTTTTACTTAGAGCTCAGTTGCCTACCTAGATCTTAAATACTTTTGTGGATCTACTTGAAGGTTCCCCTCACCTCTCAGGAAAAATCTTAATAGTTACGTCTGAACTGCTGCTCTAGAACTCAGTTTTTCCCTCCAAGTGAATATGACGTTAATACTTCCAGGACGTGACAATCAATAGAAAGATCTTTAGTTGTGTTTCCTGTTGTGCAAAACACACTCTTCTGATGAGGGAACTGAATAATTTGGGGAAACAGAGTAGCTATGCTCAGCAACTTCACAATATGACTGCTCAGATACAAGGACATCTCTGCTTCAAAGCCTGGAAAACAATATAGCTGATCTCTGTAATACAGGATGGTGTGAAACGCTGTTCACATAACAGTATATCCTGCTTAGTATACGTGGGATATTCCTAGAAGGAACATGTCTGATAACAAATTTGAGTACCATTAACACAGATTTCATGTACAATGCTCTTTTGCCTAATTATTAGTGCATGTTTCTTGAATCTTGCAGTGACTTCCTCTCTGGTAAGAGCACATAGCAGCAGAGTGAGGGAATTTACATTTGCACTCTAGCGATAGGTCAACCTCTACAGCAATAACCTGTGCTTTCTAGACTCACCCACACTGACATTTTGCCTGCTGTAGTTTTGCTCCTGAACGGATCAGCAACGTTCAACCAACAACAGGCATTTCCAGTGTGGAACAGTGCTCTACATCTTCAAAGTCTAGGCACCTAGTGATTCCAACTACTTGGAAAGAAGGGTAAAGTATGTACCACAATTCTGCTACATACAAGCATGCAACCATCTAATGGAAATACACCTTCATGCAGCTTGTGTCTGCATGATTTAGGATGTCACAGATCTCAGCTGTTTGTTGTCTTTCTGACTCCCCTGGCTGTGTTGAAATCACCACTGTGACAGCCAAGATGAAGTAGCTGACTGTGTGAGCACTCCTTGTCCTTTCCAATACACAGTAAAACTACTTAGCTTAAATGACCACTGACGGGAACTAACTTCTTAAACAGGTTTGAACTTGATCCTTGTTGAGCACATCTAACTGTGCCCCAGATTGCCTAGTTCAGCTCAAAGCCAGCACATGTACCCTATTATCATCAGCAGCAGCTCTACATCAGTCAGCAGCTGGCAGACAGACCCTTGGGGACTTTTCTAGCTAAGGCTAGTGGAGCCCTATGGCTGCTTCAATATATTCTCTGTGCACAAAACAGGACATATCTCTTTGCAAATGTTGTTATTGCACAATGGGTGTCATTGATAGCAGGAAAGAGACAATGCTTGAGAGCTGGACATGTTGTTCAAACATCATTCCAGTCTTTTTATACGCTCCGATTAAGGCCTTTACTTAGAAATGCCATCATGCTGTTGCTGGCTACTTTGAGTGCACAGAGAATATCTGAAATCCCTTCTTACCTTTCTTTAAAGGGTGAATTGAACTTCATTTCAGTGCCTGAATTTCTAGAGTTTGTGACATTTTTTTAATGTAGATTCTGGCTTGTCTACATCCAAACACGGATCTTCTCACACAAACAGGTGCATCCATAGTACCCATGTTTTCAAGCACTACATACATTTTCACTATTAGCCCATTCAGTTTCTCCACTACATTTCCAGGTCATAACCCCACTGCTGTCAGCAATACTTAGCCCTTGACTTCCTAGCAGTTTTTCTTCAGCAGTGGCAGACAGGGCTGATAGGTAACCAGGAAATCTAAAACAAAGGAAAACTCTTACAAGGAGAATATGGGACAGTCAGAGGAGTGAGTGGTACTAACGGTACTAACAGACTAACAGCCCAAGGGAAAGAAATGAAGTGAGGTGATGAATAAGGAATGCAACATTTGAGAAGACTTGCTCCCAGTGCAGGCAGCAGCTGCCAATACTGCTACAGACAGTGTCAGACCAAGCAGTTGTTCACCAGTTGTGAAAGTACAGGACCAGCATGGGGCTAAAGCTCTTAGAATCCCATGTTCAAAACAATACACAACTAAGCACAAAGAGAGCGTATGACTAACTGAAGGGACTGATTTCCTAAACCTGGATATCTCTTTTAGATACCCAAGGTCTCTCCCATGGGACCTGTGATATACCTACCAGCCCTGTGCCAACATCTGAGATACCTCAGATCATTTAGACCACTCTGTCTTGTTTTAGGCTTTGACCCTCTGCTCCTTATACTCAAAGCAGAACAATGACTGGGGACCAACCCCAATCAACTTGAGGTAGAACAGCTCTGTGATGACCTAGGTTGTACCTGCAGCTCACTGATGGATCTTACCCAGAGTAGTGGGCAGCTCAGCTCTCTGCCCAACTCAATGATGTGGCCACCTCTAACAGCTTACCAACACCCCTGCTTGCTGTGTTGAATACAAACTGTGCACAGCTGAGCACTGTCATTTCCCACAATCACACCTGTAGAACTCATAAGAAACAGCATAATCAAGAACCAGGCATTCCCCATTACTGTAACTGTGTGATCAAAGCCTTGCCACAACACAGCCTTTTTTTCCCTACCCATACCATCTGCTTTTACCTGGTCTCTTTCAGTCACTGACATTCTTCACTAAAGCTCTGTGACAGAACTGTCCATGACAAGAATGTCTGAGGAGATGAGATAGAAGCACCTACAGCAAATAAATAAAGACAATGTGAGAGAACAAGGAGGACATGAGCTGTTCGGAGGCTTGAAGGCCAGCCCATAGAGTCACTCAGTCTAGACTCCAGATGTGAACGCAGAGCCTCTGTGAGTACATACGGGACTGCATAAATATCTCAGCCAGATGTCTCAGGGCCCAAGCTACAAATCCTCACAAATGGTGACAGAGTTGGCTGTTGCTGTTCGCATAGCTCTGCTTCCAAGAGAATCAGTGGTCATTCAGTCAGCAGCAGTTCATTTTTGCTGCCAGATGGGAGGGAAAACCAGGCTCAGAGTTGCAGTTAGTCTCATAGCAAACTCAGCAGACAGAGGATGGGTCATGGAGCCCTCTGTGCGTACTGAGGCTAGCTTAAAATAGCTATCTGGGGAAAGAGCTGAAAAGATTATAGTAAACATAAAAGCACGTGATCCTAAACTCCTGAATAAACAAAGTAACAGGCTACCATGTTAGGCACCTGAATTCAAATTTAGATCTTCAAGACCCCTCCTATTTGGTCAACTAATTTCACAGATGCTTGATATTACACAACGGAGTTACCCTATATTCCAGTTGCTGGAACCTTGTGTTGCACTGGCTCTAAGGAGTTTGATGATTGTATCTGCACTTTTACAGACTAAGCGTTCCTCTGCCTTTCATGTTACCAAAACTTGTCTCCTAGGTAGGTGCTTCACAGAAAGCACCTAGAGGTATTATGACTGATTCCCCATCTATTGGCAGCTGGATTTGTCCCTTGGGTGGCTAGAGATGAGATTCAGCTCTCTCTTCTGCCTGAGTTAGACCAGAGAACCAGGCCTGTCTCTCCCAGGAAATGTCTCTAACCGTTAGGCTATAGCGTATTTTAAGCCAAAGCTTTTCCAGTTTCTGGGATTTATCCCATATTCCATAAAAAATCAAGTATTTATTGCAGCAGGGGATAGGACCTGGGGCTCTGCAGTGAAAGTCCTTATATACTCCACCCTGTCACTGGCCTAATTTAGGATATTTCAATTTATGAACCAGATTCTCTTCAGCAAGTCACCCAAAATTGGAACTGGATGAATAATTTATGAGATGATTTGTAAGCAAAAGCTCTGAGTTGGATTACTCTGATTCGCAGGGATAATGTTATTTATGATTTCTTGCTCAGACATAAGGTATGAACGTGTTTTAGCATGTCCAATAATTGTCCCAAAATTTGCAGGATTATTTCATTCTCCTCTTTTTGAGTGCCAATAGCAAAGTGACTCATGCAGTATAGAAGACAAGCTTTTGAACCAGACAGCCCAGAAAAATGTGATGAGGAGACATATGCTACTGTATCAATCTCCTATTCCTGTAGGGGCAGTTACAGCCTGAGGTTGGGCCCACTGGAGAAGTATCTATAAAGGCCATTGTTCCTTTCTCCTCTTTAGACCTAGGCCCACAAAGATCACTCAGAGTCAAAAAAAATAGGATAAATTGCTTTACTTCATACTCGCCACAGGCTAAGAGCTCACATATGAGCAGTAGCTGATGCAGGGTGACTAGTTAAGCTGCCATGGCAAACCACCTGAGACTGTGAGCCCCAACTCACAGCCACTTTTCTCTCATTCCCAAGGTCCTAAGAGAAGTCAGATGTACCACTGGGCTCCCACAGTGGTACATTTCCCTTAAAGGCTACAGAGGCTTACTCTGATTTACACCTGTACCACATCTGACCTGCAAACCACTGCTGGGATGCACTTAGTTGTAAAAGAGATGCTTCCTGAACTGTCACATTCAACCTTGGGTTTAAATCAGATTTGTCTGAACTCACAGGTGTATGGTTTTACGGTTTAATTCCTTTCTCTCACTATCATGAACAACATGACTCTCAAAAACATACTTCAGAGAAACATGTGCTGGACATGAACAACTCTTTTCCTTATTATTCTGTACTTCCAAGAGAAAGGGCTTTGAGTATAATAGTCTAAATAAGAGTTAACTCCAAGATCTAAACAAGTATATTGAATGATTTATTCGAGTACATCATGTTGTTCTTCCACCTCGTTGTTAATGAATGCACAGCATCATCATGGCTGAAAGTTAAAGGGGTTATTTCTTCTGGCAGTGCCCTCTGGGTCCCTCAGGCTGGCTTATCCAGCAATTGTGTTGGCATTTTGGAGTTTTTCCCAGGATCTTCTATGGCCAGGGATGCTACAGGCCATTTTACTAAATGTCAATGCCCATTGCTGGTTAATTTTTTTTTGGGGTGGGGGGAGAAATCAACCTTAGAATTTTTTTCCCCTTCTGTTCCACATCAAAAGCACATCTATTTGAAGGTCTTTTCAGATGGGGTCCTGTCTTTTAAAATGAAATAACATGAAGGAGTTGTACTTGTAACCCAGCTGTGCACCACTGACTTTCCCATACCAGAAGATGGCAAATTTTCCTTGTCTTGCCCTCGAATCCGCAGCATGGTTACAACCCCTCTTCCAGTACAGGCTCAGAACTCACCTCTGAGTCATAAATGCCAGCTCCAGTGGGCAAACAGTTGATCAGATAGTAGACAGAAACATAAGTGAAACTTTTCCTCTTGTTCTATAGATCTCAGAGAGGTGGAACTCACGTAGATCAGTAAAAAATCAGGTGTTAAGGTACAATGTTGGAAAAGGTTGCAGAAATTCCAGGATCTTTATCTCTATCCCCGAAAAAAATCAGACTCCCTCCAACCACAGACCACAGCATGTTCCTTTCTGTGGAAGGTCAGATTTATTTTGCCATGCACACAAATGCAGCAGCCTTCTGACAGCCTCAAAGCTGCATTCCTCAATGCCTGTGGCCATATCAAATTTTTGGGAAGACATGAGGAACCACTTTCAGGAAAACGGTGCTTCATTTACTCTTTGACTCTCAAAGAATGTTTTGTCTTCCTCTCTGTTTTGTGAAGTGCTGTCAACACTTACAGTGAAGTTTATTGTAAATACACAATAATAACAACTGCGCACATTCATCTCTGATTCAATTCCTATGTAAATTTATGTTAATATGTATGCAGATGAAGTCTGCCCCCCTTGGTCCTGGAAAGTTGTCAGAATGACACATGGGTTCTGAAAAGGTTGTGTACTACTCTACCGATCTGCAGCCTTTGTATAGTATTCAATAACCAGCAACCCAACAACAAGAGACTGTGGATAATTTCTCTTCACTTTTCCTGGATAAATTAGTAGAGTCTTCTTGACAGAGTTAAAAAAATATTCTCTAAACCCAGTCGCTAAGAACATGACCTGCTCATTTTTATTTCTATTTCACAGCAGAACAAATATTCACAGGTGGGATTGTTTGAGGAATGGAGTGGTACAAGGGATTCTTGCTAGTAAGCCTTCAAGAACTGACATGCCATTTTTAGACAGAAAAGCAGTTTTTCTCCCTAATATTTAGTAACTGCTAAAGCAATGCCTAGAGTTTATGCATAGTCCTCATCCTTTCCACTGTTTAAATTAGTGCAGTTTCTAAGAGAGCTCAAAAAGGTCACTTAGCTTATTGTCTCCTTCTTAGCCTTTTCTCTGTTTTAACAAGGAAATGCACTGATCTTCCACCTGTGTGCGCAGCCAGAGCCATTCTGAACACTCAAGTCACACTAGTGGTGAGGCAGCTGGAGTGCTACAGTTAGCTGTCCTCTGCTTTCCTGCCAGGGATGTTTGGCTATGAGTACTTTCTGGTACTTTGCAGTAAATAGAAACTAATCTTTAGTTCATCCCAGGGCTGAGTCCCTACAAGGCTCCCAGGCACTTCTTAAATAATCACAACGGGACATAAATTGGGACTTCAAGAGATACATGTGTTCTTTGCACAGAGATGAATTTCCAGTAATCCAAAAGGGGATGGGGAAACTGCTATGAGAAACAGCAGGCACCACAAATGTTGGCTAGGAAGATACGCCAGACAACAAAAGTCCAATTGCCAGAAAGTATTTATCCTCCAGCAGTTCACAGCTGAGGACTTGATCCTGACCTTTGATACACAAAACAGATTTGCTCTGCAGCTGGAAACTCAGTTGCAGCATTTGTGCTTGGAGGGCAAGACCATGCCCAGAGCTGATAAAGGTGGGAGCTGAGTTGTCAGTTCCGAATTAAGGCAGCAATCTCTCTCCTGACCAAAATCACTTCCACACTAATAATGCTTAATGGAACTAGAAGGCCAGTGGTTTGGGAAAAAAAACAACAACCCCAAACAAATTAACACCAACCAACCAAAAAAAAAACCAAAAAAACCAACCTCAAAACCCCCAAACCAAAACCAAGAACATAACTGTTCCCCATACAGTGATGAGATACGTCAGTGACCCATTTCTTTCGGGCCTTTCAGCTAATTTAAAGACTGAGACTGAGAAAAACCCTTTCTTCTCCAAGCTCTTCTCACTTGACTCTGGTTTAGAGTGTTATTTCACTCTACTTTTTAATCTCATTTTATTGAAGGCAAGCTTAGCCCCGAGAGCAAAACAAGTAAAATAAAAGCAATTAACGCCTGGAAGGAATCTGTATTTTTTCTTTGAAATAGAGCCCCATGTCAGACGGCTTTCCATGTACCTTGTTGAGTGCAGGTTACATTATGGCATCCCATCAGGCCCATTCAAACCAGGTTGCAGAAGTATTGTGGCTGGGATCCAACACTGCCTTCCTGCCTGCAGTATCTGTTGGTGGTGATTTTATCTCATTTTCTCTCTTTCCACCTCTCATGCAGCTGCCTGCCTGTCTTGATAGGACCAAAGTGTAGCTCATGGAATCTATATGATAATCACAAAAATAGTTATTTCTGCTGAAAAATGGATTTAATTCCCCCTCTAAACCTTTGTGGATTGCCAACTGGGGGTGTGAAACCAGCTGGCAAAAGATGCATTCATTTCAATTTCATGACTTTCATATACTGCAGCTTCCTGACTTTAAATGGTTCCTCCCCTCTCTAATGAGAGCACCAAGGCCTTGATTAACAGCCCTCACTTTAAACAAAGTTTTGAAGCAGCTTCTTTTCATGGTAACTTCTCTGGGCATGTCTGACAGCCTGCTTAATCCAGGCCAGCCGAATGCTTCTTCTTTCACAGCATGAGCATTTGTCAGAGATACTAGGACTCAGGCTTGGTGAAGGTTTGTATCCCTGAGTACTCTGCAAGTAACTTGCACAACAGCGTGGGAAGGAAGCTTGAAAGTAGTGCTGGTAAAACAGTGAAAAAGTATTTCATCAATGTCTTCAAAATGTAACGGCTTGGAATGGACTCTGTTTTACCTTGTTAACCCTTTCAACCTTTTTCTGATATAATACATTTTTATTTACTGAAAATCTTGTCTTCAGTACATTGTTTGCTAGCTTTTAGTCCAAATAGTATTTAAGTGAGATGACTAGGCAACGTGGGAGAAAAGCCTAATATATTTTTTGACAGTTAATCACAGAGAAGAGAAAGGCTATCTCTTGGAAAAGAGTCCTTCAAGCCCACCTGGGTCAGAGCCTGCAAATGATTGAATAGTGAATTAAGATGTAAATACTCAAATCAAAAGTATTATCCACGGAAAAGTACTATTTGCTCTCAGACTTTGGCTTTTCACATTCTTCCAGATGCCCAGTTAGTCAGTGGATGTCTTTAATAGACAGTAGATGAAGGCCTTAATCGTAACTAAGTCCTTGAATCTGGACTTATAGAGAGTTCAAATGGGCTTTACAAGGAAGCTTACTTGTAAAGGACTAAAGTATACATCCTCCGTGGTCATAAGCCAAGATGTTGCCTCTCTGTGACCTTGCCTCCTTTTCACTGATCTCCCCTGGGAGATGGGAGAGCAGCAAGACCCTTTCAGTGCAAGCATGCTGACAGTATTTGAAGTTATGTCTAAAGTGCAGTCATATGGTGGCTGCTGTTTAGTACATACCCAAACTAGACTGAAAAACTGCCTGTGAACCAACAGTAGTTCTGTCAACAAAGAGCTCAGCAAAACTACATAAAAAGGTATGGCTAATTAACATGTGCTGAGTATGGTGTTGCCATAACTTGACTGCTGCCATCATTTCAACTAATTTAAACCTTTCTGGTTGTTTCTGTACCAGACTGCTGTCACTGCGGTTGCCACATGCAGGAAAACTAGCACACTGCTACTAACTTGACAACCCCAGAGGGCATAACTGAGCATAACTCTGGATTAGTTTTTGTTTAACATTTAGATGAAGTTTTGCTGTGGTTATGCTTATTTATTGGTTTGCTCTTCGCAATCAGAAAGTTTGATTTACATTCAGCAAAGCATGAAAGGAAATACTGGGGCTTGGCGTGGGGGGTGGAAAGAAAATGGAGAGAAGGGGAAAAAAAACAACCCTAAACAAAAGCTCTTGTGAAGTTGATAGCATCACCAGACTAGCAAGCACACAAAAAAGAGTCAAAAATTCCAGGCACAGAAGTCAGAAGATGCAGTTTCTTCCAGGGAAGTAATACGCTGCATCTCATTTCTGCTGCACCTACTGATACAATCTACAGAAAATCCATCACCAGTTGAAAGAAGGCTGCATTCATTGTCAATGCATTCCACCACTCTGGTGTCCCGGCTTTCACAAGTTTATTAGATGCACAGTCATGGACTTTTCTATGAAAGAGAAAGACAATACAAGCTTCTTTATTGTTGCCTTACAGAACCATTAGAAACTCTTTTCCTTTATGTATTAATTTAGCTCTTTTTAGTGCTTCAGCTATCAACAACTACTATAAATTTGCCTGAAACTGTGGCATATATCTCTCTATATACCCCCCCCCGACATGTGTAGATATACAGACACACACACAATGCATACATATATACATATACATACATATACACACACAAAGCCCAGCAGTGAATAGGAGAATTTACTGAAAAACAAGAGAAAATAGCATATTCAGAAACAGGAGAAAAGTAATACTTGATTATGAAGTATTGCTGCTTAAATATCAGATAACTTTCACATTTTCTTCTTCTCTCATAATTCTGTTTCTATGATTAAGATGTTTTTTTCTTGCATACCTATCCTTCAGGAAGACAGCCTTTTGGAAAATGCCATTGAACTGGAATGCTCACAGAAAATAATCTGACTAGTTTGTAGAGGGAAAAAATAACTTTGGAATGAAGTGAATAAAAAGAAAGAGGCTAAAGTAAAGCTTAGATTACAGCACACTCAGTGAAGAGTGGTAATAGCTATGGAGTCTTTGTCTTCGAACAGGAGCTGAAAAGCATGAATAGGTTCATGTTAACAGTGCCAGAATGGCAACTCCGTGAAGTCATTGTACACATCCCATTCTTATCATGTCATACCTCCCTCCATAAGTATTTGCTTGTAATAGCAGTATGGATGAAAACTTCACTCAGGGGATGGGTAGCATGCTTGAAACTCGATTTAACAGGACTCTGTCAGAGTTGGTGTCAACCCTTCCATCCCCAGGACTTGGAAAAATGGTAGGCCTCTGATCATCTTCAATAGACTCCTTTCTTGATTTGAATTTAGGAATGTCTACAAGCGTCATAACAATACATTCTCATTTTCACCTAGTCAGTGCCAAGCACAATGAATAGAAAATAAAGAAAATCACTGGCAAGTAATTGCTGTACCTCATAAACAGAGCACAGAATTGTTAGTCACAATTAAAGATTACAAAAGCAAGACTCTTCATCCAGAAAACCTGTGAAGTTGCTGTTTGTGAAGCATCATTCAATCCTTGTCCTCAGCCAAATATGATGGGAAATGAAGCTGCTCTGCCTCTTCACTGAATAAAGAGCTTTCAGCCTTTAACACAACACACAAGCAGAGTCAGAGCTCCACTAATGGATTTTGCTACTGAGAGGGATGGCGTGAGTTTCATGTCAGTATCAACACTAGAGATTTTGTATTACAGTATGCTACCGGTACTCTGTTAGTGGAAATACAGCGTCAAGCTCCAGACTCAAGGCTGTACATACTGTTTCTCTTAGCACTTCATTATGTACAGAAGACAACTGTTACACAAACCGATAAATATGTACATATCCCAACCCAGAAGACACGACAGCCATACAAATCCCATGTGTAACTCAGATGATTGAAACATCAGCCAATATGTCAGGCATCCCAGGATCCTAACTTATAAAATAAGTACTTCACAAAATAAAATAAAAAAATTAAAAAAAAAATAAAAAAAGGAAAAGGAAATTAAATACTACCCCAACATCTTGGAAGGAGGCAGTCACCCCTCCGGGACTTCTTCCTGAATTCAGCAGGCCTCCCTGCCTTGGTTGGATAGCAAATGCAGTTTCCTGAGTCCATGTGTGCTGTAACACAACACGATTTCTTCCAAAACAAAAAGACATTTTTACTTTCCTTGACTAGTGAGGGGACAGCTCAAACTAATGTTACTCACCCTTTGCATCACAAGTTGGTTTTAATATAACAGTGGTGGGAAAGTATACTTAGTGGGAAAGGAGATACAAAAGGAAAGGAGGGAAGTAAGTTTGATATTACATAGGTTACTTCTATAGCATTTTGCAAGATCTCACTGTCATTTTCTTCATGTGTTGGTGAAACTGGACCTGAAATCTGCTGTGTCCCCAAAAAATCAATGTCCTTGCAAAGAGAACAGGCTTGTTTTGGTCACTCTGTCCTAAGCAGAACACAACAAAAATGATACGGCATAGGACCCTCCTCAGAACCATCATTTTGTGTCAGCAGATCTCACAGTCTAAACCTTTCTTATCAGATACTTTATTCTTAGAGGAGCCTAGCTTTCTGCAAGAGTCCTTTGTACTCCAGCTGGATGTCATTACATAATTAAGCATATGAGCCAGGAGGTAGTCTTGAGCATGGCAATTTTACAATGTAAGATCAAAATGTTATTCTTCCTTTCAAAAAGGTCTGGTGCCATTTGTTGTAATACCTTTATGCAAGGGATCAAATACAGTATTGATTATTCCTTATTACCTTTAAAGAGGTCAGTAGGCTTCTGGAATTCAGAAGACTTCTATGGATCTGAGAGGATATAAGGCCTCAGGTCTTGATGACTCATCTTGACCTGAAGCTTTGAAATATCACCTGCTGTCTGGATTGTTCCTGCTTGCTGCCTGGGATTTCAAAGTCTCTCTCTCCCTTCCCCACCCCCCACCCCCTCCCCAAGGCACCAGTCTTACAGACACTACCAGATCAAGAGAAGCAAAGAATGCAAAAGAAAGTGAAAGTGAGAAGACCATGAGTTGGGAGCCCAGCTGGTATACAGCTGCTTTACGAAGGCTGAATTGAAAATGAGTGTCATTATTCTGGTTCTCCATGCATCCTACTGTGTTCAGTTATCACATCACATAGAAGAGGCAATGGACATATCCTGTGACTAGCTACATTGTGTTCAACATGGGTTAACTGACTGTTCAGTATCCTAACACAGAGACTTTTTCAACCTTTCTATTCCAATCTGATCTTTAAGCATGTTCAAATGGAGGAATGTTTAGATGAGACTGAGGGTGTCATTATGTGGAGACCCTGACAAAATTTAACATGCTATCTTTATCAAGTTAAGAAAAAATCAATGTCATATTCATCTAGAGACTGTCTTAAAAGTTTCCATTTTCAACAACATTGCCTGTATGTTGTAGAATAAACCTCTAAGAGTGCTTTTTGGCAGATGGTTAAATATTTAAGTAGTTGGCCACAGACTTTTTTAAATTGAGATAATTAGAAGACTTGAAGAAGTTAATATTTATTAGTCATGAAGATTTTGACAGATTGGATGTTTTCCTACCCACACATTTTTTTTCTCTAGCATTAAAAAAAAAAAATGCATATAGTCCTTATCTTTCATTGTATATGAAGCAAGCTTTTATATGAGGCAGAAAATAGAAGGCATGGACTTCCCATGTTTCTCAGTATGAGACACTGAGATTAGTGGCTGTCACTTAATTCAAGAACATGCCAGAAAACAACATGGAAATTATAAGGTCTTTGTGGAAATACGCCTAGGTCTGAAACCCAAGGACTGACTCTTCTGCACCACTTCAGCTTTCATTGTAAATTATGGTGTCTCTAGCAAGGTTGCAGGGCTACTCCAGTCACTGGGGATTATGAAACAACCTATTTTCTATTAGCTTTGCCCCTTTTGGTCTTCCTTGCAGGAGAGTAGATCATGGAACAAAGGCAGACCAGTTCTGTGGCACTCCAGAACTGCATAGAAGATGACTCCTTAAATAGTGACCGAAACTAGCAGACTGCAGGCCAAGAACTGACAGATTACTAAGGCTGCTCCAGGGACCAGTTTTACCAGACATGTCTTCTGTTATGTGTCCAGAAATCTGACTGGAAAAAGCATCGGGACATTTGCCTGGGCTTGTTAGCTGCCCCAAAGACAGGTCTGAGCAAAAGCAGTAACATGCTTCTCACTAGGCTGCGGATGTCCAGCTATGCGGAACACACCAAGGAATCACATCTCAGCACTTCCCATGCCAAGTCAGGCCAATGCAACTGCACTGAGCCAACAGCCATCCCACATGGTCAACAGGCTGGATGAGCTTAGAATGGACATATGGGCATCTGCACAGCACATACATGGTAGGTATATTGTGTTGCCCATCTGTCAGAGTGTCAATACATGGAGGTGTTTGAACACTATCTGTGTGCAGACAAAGCCTTGTGCAAGGGACATGCACACTGCTAATGTATAATCGAGCAGCTGCTTGAAACTAACTTCTTTCCTAAGATTGATGCTGACTTTGCCAGTGATTCATGAAAAACTGGCTAGAAAGAGATGCATCTCTAATTATATCTACCTCTCTTTTCTTAATGGCACCACTGAATGGTCAGTAAGTTCCCCAGTATAAAAATGCCCTAGGTTCCTTTACATTCAAACGCAAATAAAAAGTAAAATAAACCCAAACAAGCCATCTTAGTACTGACATTTGCATGTATTCACATGCAGCATTAGAAAGAATGGGTGCATAAGATTAACTGTGGCAGGCAAGGAGATGAGTGGAAAGGATGTTCATCAATGTTTACCCAGCAAGGCCAAGGGCAGATAGTAATGTACAATGTACCTGCTATAACCTTTACCTTCTAAAAACCAACTGCCCTGGCAGGCTGAGCACAGTCCTGATCAGCAGTCACCCCAGCACTGCCCTCAAAGGAACCCAGGAGGTAGATTGGAAAGCAGGCTTGGATACTGACCTCTGCCGATACCGGTTTGCTCTCCAAGGGCTTGGTACCTAGAGCAGAGTGATCCCCTGGCTACAACCTCTCCTACAGTCACCACAGATGAAACCACTGATTTTTCTTTATCCTAAAATACCTTTAAGGTCCATTCCTATCATATACAAAATGATAGGATATTCTTTCAGCTTTTTTCCCTGTATTAATATTATTTTTGAAATATTTTTCCCAGTGCCTTCTTTTCAGACAATGGCAATTCATGCTTTATTTATCTCATTGCTATAGTGAGACTCTGGAGGATTGGAAAACTGGTAGGGTTATGAGATACAATGAAAGTAAACCCTATTTTAAATGAACAAAGGCTCAGAAGTTTCAAGCTTTCATAGGCTTTCTTTGATTGCTAAAAAGCTTGTTGGAGAAAGTCTGTTAAAGTTTCAGTATCCTTTCTCTTCAAGGAGGGATCCACAATCCTCAGATCTAAGAGCTCCAGCAAGACTCACTGCAAAACAGAAGACAAGACAAGAATAGAATCTAGCAATAAAAAAGGAGCCGCAACCTTTTAAAAAACAAATATCACAGGATTCCTTTACGCACCATAAAGAAATGAAATGGAAACAAACAGCCATTGTTTCTTTTTCAAGTACCCAGAAGAAAAATCTGCACCTTAAAAAGGTTTGACCTCAATATAGGCCATAATGTAAAAATGTGAGGATCTTGGAAACTTGTGCTTTTCCTGGATTGAGGCCCAGATTTTGTAATATATCTTGCCTGTTACTATTTTTCTTGCTTCTTCCAAAGTAGAAAAGGCTCTTTTGAAGAAACGTGTTTTCTAGACACTTTGATACAACAAAGTTGGGGTCTGTTTAAATAGTTCAAGTTTGATATATACACATATAGTTGCAACACTTTCTGGACATGAGCCAGCATCGCCTGTCTGGATCCAGTTCTTACTATCAATATGTTGTGAGAGTGGTCTCTAGACAGAGTGGTCTCTACCCTAACACGCAGACTATACACTAGGCCAGATGGGTAACACTAAGACTTGCTGTGCCTTTATCTTCTTCACCACAGTTTTAATGAGCAGCACCTGAAAGAATTCAGATCTTCTGCCTAAGTGAAAAGAGGAGCACGAGCGTGTACTGGTAGTGCATCACATCTGCTTGGAAAACAATTTTTTTTCCTTACTTCACACCAGGAAATCTGTCAACACTTTGATCCAGTGACTACCAATGGGATGAGTATGCTTTCAAAGGACATTTTGCTGGGCTGGCCACAATGTGCTTTTGCACACTGACCTGCTCTTCTATTGTTGGTGTTCTCCAGGCTGAGCTGAAACTGCGACTACAAACCATGAAGCCTACCAAGCACATGGGCTGTCACGTACATCTCTTTGCTTACTCATTTTGCTATCTATAGGATATGTATGCAAATAGTTACTGTATGCTATTTCATACCATTTGAGTGAGAACATCAGAGCAACTGAGTCTGATTAATATTTTTCCTCCAGATATACCTCTAAATCCAGCTAGAAGAGGTCCAGCCATAAAATAATTCATGTTTACTAGGCCCACTAAAATTAATTCCTGTCATATCTTATCAAACTATCAGCCATGAGAGAAAGTTTTCCCTACTGGAACATGTATAAGTCACTCTAACTTTCGTGGCTATGAACTGAAAGCAATTCCTTCCCCACCTTTCAATGTTTGCTCAGGTGCAGTTTGGTTTCCACGTGAACTGATTCAGGAGAATCTGCCTCAACCAGCAAGCTAACAAGAGTCACCAACCAACTTATGCTGACTACAAAGAAAGTCCTCATCCTCCTAGAGTCTGTTACATGAAAATGCATTACACAAAACCATCTGCATATTTGTGACTTATTGTAAGTCCTTAGGTGATTTGCCTTTAAGGATGAGTACATTTTTAATCAATCAGCAAAGCATGTAGTATGTAAAGTTCATGCTAGCTTGAGCGGCAGCAGACTGTGTTTTTCCCCTGGTGAACAACCCCCTTGTAGCCCACAAGCTTTAGCTGGTGAGGTTATGCAGCCTGCCTATTAGGACTGCTCTCAGCTGCATGCCTGACTGTGCTCTCAAGTCTCAGGGCCAAGAGTAAACTTTAAAGGAACCCTGCCAACCAAATGCAAGCAGGAAACAAAGACTGTATTTTTAACCAAAGCAAATGCGATCAGAAACGTTCTCTTGATGCTGGTATCAATAATTATTCTTATTATGTTGCACTCAGTAAAGATGGCTTTTAATTGAATTTGAATATTAAAATCTGTCATGAAAATTAAGCTATCTGAAAATTAGAGTTGATCAAATTGTCCACTGGCAAATGGAAGTAAATAAAATACATTTTTCTAGTGGTGAAAAGTAAGCCTTATTTCAAAAGACAATAAAGATTTTCTGTGCCAAATGTTTTATAGTCTTGTTTTGTCGATCTTACAAGGGGAAGAAAGAAAAACAAACCGAAAAAACAAAACGCCTAAATGGTGTGGATTATCTACAAAAGGCAAAGACAAAACATTTGCAGAAAGGTCATCCCAGATGAATTCCAGTAAACATTTTTTATCATATCATAGTCCAAATACACTATAGCAGGTTGCAGAAAACATATTTGAGGAATGACATAGAGGATTTTATAGAATGTACTTAGATTAATTCTTGTACTCTCTCCATTTTGAATATATTTGATTCAGTCCTCAGGTCAGATAAAATAATGTTCCAGCTTCAGAGTTTAACTGTTCTGCTGGATTCATACCCTACCTACAATGAATCTAAGTGCACAGATAGACTCCAAAGAGGTTGTCTGGGCTTAAAAATGTCAACATTTTCAATTTCCTTATCTTGTTTTTCTTTCCAACATCAAAAGCAAGTGGTGAGCATACTATTTGGAAGCTCCCTTCCAGTGCTCAAAGGGCCTTGATTTTAAAATTATCATGCCATGAGACAGCTAAAAGCTATGACAGGGGAGATGGTCATATTAGAGTTCATTTATTAGAGCCTGCCCAGAGCTTTTTAGTGCAGTCTGGGCGTTACACTACCAAGAAGCATGAAAAAAATTTTAGGATGTCCAAAACAGATGCTGGCTACTTCCTACACTGCGTCAACAGATTTCTTGGAAATGGATCTTATGGGAATGCATTGGATTAATTTCTTTTGGGGCCTTCTAACACCCTCCTGAAAATCTCAGGTGTGTGATGAACAAAAGGGAGAACAAAGCATTCTGCCCTAAAAAGCCCTTTGATCAGATGAACTTTTGCTTAAAAGAAAAGCTAGAATGTGACCATTCCAAAGGGATCCCGGTAATTTCTATCATGATTTCCATAACTCAATACCTTATAATTATGCATTTAAAAGTCATCTGAAAGAACCAATAAAGTCAGATTGATTATTTGTATACATCACTATGAGACATTATCACTCAGTGCTGCCAAAGCCAATTCTATGCCAGCCCTTGATCTAAAATTAGACTAAGGACAAGGAAGTGTTCTTTCCTCTACAATGATCACCTAAACCTGTATGAGCCAACAGAGGCTGAGAGTCTGAAAAGCTGTCAGTACCAATGGGTGATTACTGATGAAAGACCTCATGACAAACACACAGGCCCCGCAGGACTTCTCTGAGAACATACACAAATTTCAGCACCCATAAAGCAAGGTGCTCATAATATCCACTAGGGATAAGTCTTGAAATTTACTCAGAGAAGGTAATTAGGCAGGGAAGACAGACATCTAGTGCAGCAGCTTGAAAGCACTAAGAGTGGTTCTGGTTCCCCAGAAACCATAATTGGCCATAACGTAAGTAGAACACATTCTGCACTGGCCTCTTCTCTCTGCAGCTGCTCCGCTGGGAAGAACAGAGATCTCAGTCTCAGCCCCTGCAGTTCTTCACAGCCTGAACAGTGCAGAAAGTTTCAGCCCTGTATCCGGGCGGAGGTAGCGCCAATTAACCGAGCTCATTTCTCAGAAACATGCATGCCATTTCACAGATACTGAGCGGAGGTCAAGGAAATGTCTTTTGGCTCTGACTTCCACAGACAGTTTTAGCATTTCTTCACACCCATGTGATTGCACTTGGATGTGAGCACTTGCTTTAAGTCATGAATCTGTTTGCTGCTCCGTGGAAGGCAATCCCTTCCATATAATCACAACCTAACACAAATATAGGTGAGCGCTAAGCTTCCACCGCAGCTACTCCGTGTGGGACCACCTGTGAGAGCTTACACGAAGCAAAGGATTGTCCTCATCCAACTTCGCAACTGCTCAGCCTGCTATCACCTTAAAATACAAGATTTGTACATGTGTTATGTAGGGACATATGCCTCATGTTATTTTCTATGCAGGCTTCATGTACACACAGCATGCGTAGGCCTAGATCCATGAGTGTGTGTGCATGCGGATAGATAAACAGATAATCGGGAATTATTTCAAAGCAAGTGAAACATTTCTTTTTCTTTATTTCTTTCTAGTTGTTTCACAACAACTTGGCCTTGGGATCTTCCAGGGAGCTGCGTGTATGAGTGACATACTTGCCTGTTTTTACAGCTCCTGCCTTATGTCAATTCAAGCATCTTTCCTACACCTGGAGGAGTTCAGCAAACATCAGCTCACAGGTGTCACCCTCCATTGGCTGAAGGCTGGCTCCAGAGAGTCTAGCCAATATCTGCTTTGGCTATTAACAGCCTTGGAGAGGCCAAGCTCAGTGTGTGGGGGGAAGCAGGGGGAGGAGAGGTGGAAGGAAAAGGAAAGGGGGGGTGTACATGTATGTGCATGTGCATTTGCTGCTGCTTTAACTTTCCATCCATTTAAGAGTTTAAATACTAGTCAAGCACTTAAAATAACATTAGGACACATTCCAGCTTTCTCTGCCAGTCAGAAGGAAAAAAATGTTTGAAACCCTGCATCTCAGCACCCCAAGGGCTTTATGATTTGTTAGGTTTAGTAGTTCAGAGGATTAAAAAGACAGAAATATTAGTAGAAAAAGAAGAGGAAAAAGTCAATGTATTCACTGAAGCAAATCTAATGGGTTGCTGGGCCAGAGAAGAAAAGGTTCTACTACCTGACTGAATCTTATTTATATTTCTTGCTCCACAATAAAAAATAATTTTCTAGACATTCGCCCCCCCCTTTTTTTGCTATGCTAGTCACATTTCCTAAATCCTTTATCAACGGCTGCTCTGCATATGAATGGGCTGTAATTGAACTGTCACATTCATGAAGGTCAGTAACCTTTCATTAGGAAGAATGTGTCTTTCTTGATAAATTGGAAAGTCCCCGAGGATTTGAAAGCATTTTTTTTATTTCATTCTTTCAAACATACCTTAAAAATCTAACACAGATCTTTCTCTCTCTCTCTTTTCATAGCACTCTGACAAACCTCTTGTCTTTGTCTTTGTCATAGGCAGTTCCATGCAAAATATTCAATCACAAGCTTTCACTATGACCTTCTTAAAAGCAAAATGGGAAGCATAAGCCCCCCCCCCCGCCTCTTGTTTTGAATTGCAGATAGCTGATACTTCTGCTTACAAAAAAAAATAATTAATAAACAAAATCAAAACCCTAAGATAAGAGTTTTTGTCATGTTCTTGCTTCTTCAGACTAGCTTGAATATCTACTGTAAAGTAACCTAAGTCAAACTGTGTTGGTGCCAGTATATCTGTCCATCGTTTTGGTGTGTCCATTTATCTGCACAGATGGACAGGCAAACACCTCATGTGGTGACAGGCTGTATGTGAAAAACAAATAGTGAGAAAGAACCGTGCTTAAAAAAAATACTTAGTATTGCAGACAGCTTTCAGTCTCTGCCACAGGTTAGCTCTATACAACTCAGTCTGCCCTATCTAAGGAAAATAAGCTCTTCAGAAGAATGTTTTTGCACCTTGATCTGCACCCTAACACGACAGGGTCTTTAAAATAATCTGTGGCTGCCAAACTCATAACCACTGCCAGAAGCTCAATTCCTCCTCCAGATTTTGATCAGAAAGCATGTAGCAGGATGCATGGAAATGTGTTGAGCTTCCCACCCTTACCAGTGCAAAGGTTCCTTCAGATGTCTTAAAAATACTACCAAGGCTGCTGATCACAGGGACAGAAACCATCTGTTCCTGTAAATCCCAAGACTAGGCCATGCTCTAGCTAGCTAAGCCTAGGGTCCGTCTTCAGTCAGTTGACTAGCTTAATGTCAAGTGGTCAGAAAAAAAGGCAGCTTGGTGACTTTTAGTCATTATCAGGAGACAAACACCAGCATGGAAAAGGGGAGTCTTGACAAATGGAAGAAAGCATCTGGCCTTTCGTGTTAGCTAGTCAAATACTTCAAGAAGTAACATGAATTACATGAATTACTGTGAGAAGACCATTCTTTATTGTCAGCACCAACAAAACTGTGGTGATTGAAGATTCACCACTATAAGATGGAATACAGAGGGAAAAGGAACAATATATAATAACAAAACAGCTGGAGTCCTTTAATGGTGCGGGCCACACTGGAAGCTTTTCAGCTGGAAAGATGAAAGAAGCAAAACATTCCTTTTGATTTTTGCAGGAATAGTTGAAGAATCAATGCTTTCATTAATTAGGCTTACCTTACTTCTCTCAAGCCCTCTCTCAACTAGTGGACTTCCATTGAATTTATGTGCCCAGCTATGAATGGGAATCATTTACGACAGTGCCACAGTATGGATCTTATACTAGTAAGGGAAGCCATAAAAAAAGACTCTCCCAAAGCAAAAAAAAAGAAAGGTGCTACCTGACTTCCACATTAATGTCCTCCTCCTGCAGCAAGAGTCTGTTCAAATTTATATGGAGAGAGTCTTTATTTAAAACTGAGATGTCCTCTTACACTCCCATTATGCCACCTCTCTATAGACACAGAGTTCATGGTAGAGGCTAGTCAAGCATGTCCAGAAGCATAAATCAGCCTAGATCATCATCAGAATTGTCTCAGCTACTGTTGAGGTGCAGGTACCTGTGATAAGACTGTAAAGAAAAAGACCAGCGTTTATCAGTGGCTAAAGGTACGTGGCAAACACTACCTGGGACTCTAAAACCACAGAAAGGCATTCAGAGACCACCACTTTCAGTGCCAAGTTCAGGTTGCCCAATGGAGGAGCCTAACTTAGAAACCCCCACTATAATGGCATCTAAGGTCAATAAGCAAGGAGTGATTCAGGCTCCTGCCTTTTGTGAGCAGCAGTCACAATGAATCAGGTTGGCAGGACTGACTTCTCTACATGCCTAACTTGGGTACCAAGATGACTTTTTTTCCACTGACTGCACAGGAAGCCAAAGTCTAGCAACTTGGCATAACAGGTGGTCAGAATTGCTCACCAGTCTCTTGACCTGACATGCTGTCATTGCTCACATGTTTCATAGCAGGCAACAGGAATACAGCTCACAGTTTCTAGCTCTCAGCGTGATCCTTGCACTCTGGAACAAATAGATAAACTGAGTGGTGCTTTTCAACTGTACATCAGGTGATGACCGTAGTGAGCCCTGTTTCGAAGGCAAGATCCTGACCGCTTAACTAGGGAGAGAGACTAGTAAGCAAAGAAAAGCAAAGTCATATTTTAACGTAAAGCACAGCTTGTGGACCCATTTTTCCCAGAGTTAATTTGGAGATCACTGCTGGTTTAATCTCCTGCAACTTATGTGGGTGTGACAGTGATCTGGAGAGCGGCTTCATGCAAGAGCCAAAACATTCTGATACTCCAGTTGCCGAGAAAACAGAATTAACGGTCAAATCAATTCAAGTGGAAGATCACAATCTTGGGAAAGAAATCTCATAAAAATAAATATTTTTAAAGATATTTTCCAGCATGTCTGGCTTAAAATACCCCTGGGGCGACACCTCTTATGGTGCATTGTTACTTCTCAGATAAAAGGTTAATAGCCAAGTGGGTGTGCGGTAACTACTCAGAAATCTCTAGTGAGATTCTGTTCTGATTCCTGCTCCTGTGGCCCCTCTCCAGAATGTCCAGATTTCTTTCCTCACTTGAAATTGGAGGTAGTGCCCTACATCTCAGTACTCAGGTTCATACACAGCTAAGCTTTTTTGTATATCAAGGAATTTGGATTCCAAGATTTCACTTCAGGACTGTCTCAAACGAAGCTCTGATAACTGCATATGAAAAAAACAAGAGTGGCTTATCACCTCATTATATATCTCCAGACCAAAACAATGAGGCTTCTAAAGCACTCTGCACTGTGTATAAAATAAAAAGTGGTTAAAGAATTTGTTTAGAAGTGTGTTAAGCATTTTCCAGGCAGACAGTGAATAAATCCATTTTACCACTTCATGGCTTTACAAAGAAGCCCATCCATTAACATGGGAACCCTCTTGTTTGCATTTCTTAACAGCTGACATTTGTACCTTTCCAAGGAAAGTGAAGGGCATCTCATTGCCTCATTGTTTAAATCAGTGTGGAAATAATGGGGATGATAGGGAATTGGAGCTAATTTCCTTTGTCTCCTATTCAGCAGATAATGGTGGTATGTGCAGGATGCTAAAGGCCAGGCAGAAGAGGTGACCTGAAGATGACTTCATTCTTAGGAGGTTTATCAAAGGCTCCTGTCAGTCAAATGCATGCTGAGAGATTGGGGACTGGCCATCTGGTCCAAAGTTAATCAAAGAGGAAAAAGGAAAGTGAGGAGGTGAAAAATCCCCCTGTCAGCTTTGTGCAAGGTGGAGGGAGATGCAGACAGAAGAGGGGAACGCCTGTGCTTCAGCAACCCAGCGCCCAGGCTAGATGGCCATGCTGCGTGCAGAAGAGTAAATGTAGCAGTCAGGTGAAGGAGCATGGGGGAAATAGGAAAGATAGCACTGTTTGGGATTTTCACTAGGATGATCCCACACGAGTTTCAAGTGGCAAGCCTGAAGGTCACTGCTGCTGTTAGCCATGCAGAGCAGAGGCACAATTGTTTCACTTGTCCTCAGAAAAAAGGGGGAGTGACTGACTCACAGTAGGGAAGCAGTGTAGTATAAAACACAGGGTATTCTGTCAGAGAGCCAGACTTCTTTCCTTAGACTTTTCTTTCTTGCAAGCAGGAAGAAGAGGTACAGCCATGTCCTGCAGATGTAAGCTTACCCAGCTCCTCACCTTCACCCCTTCAACCACTGGGCTCAAAACCAGGTGTCCTGCAGGCACTAGCTGCTTCTGAGGCATTTATGTAATTGACCTATAATGGCTTTCCTGTCAATACTGACTCCTATACGGTTTTACACTATGTGTAAGCTAAGACGGGTATAGAGAGGGATTTAACAACAAAAGGTTTGGTTTATGCTGAAAGGGTATCACATAATGCTTGTAAGCAAGACTGAAGACTCTAATCAAACAACTGAAATACTGTTTAAATGTGTTACGTAAAAATACATGATTTCACCATAGATGCATTCTGAAGTAAAACACCCGAGTGTGACAGCCTGTTAGTCTGATTTCCGTAACCAGCCCTGTTCGGCTGCTCAAATCAGCTAAACAGAGACATAGTTTTAAAACTACAAACGTCCAGATTGTGAATCCCTCCCTCACGCTGGCAAGTAGTCATGCTAATGACTAGTCTCCTCTACTCCAGGGGAAAAACTCTTGCCAGCAAAGGTTTCACAATTCCAGCCCTAAACATTTCTAAAATGATTAATCAATGTGAGCTGACTTGAAAAGAAAAAAAAACTAAATAAAACAAAAACAAAACAAAACAAAAAACAAACACCAAAACAGGAAAAAAGAAAAGAAAGAAAAAGTAAAAAAAGAGAGGGGAAGGTTGTTCTGAAGGGCTGCAAAATAAAGTTGAGCACTAGGAGATGTTTTTCTGGGCTTAGGCAGAGCAAGGGATGAAAGTGTTGCCTCACGTACACATACACACACCACCACCCCTGGACAGAAACATGCTAAAACCAGAGAGAATGAGAACAAAAGAGTTTGGCTGCTTCACATACCTGGGGGCAGGATTCATTCCTCCACTAAATTTCCATTCTGCTTCCTCCTCAGGTCGAGGTCCAGTCAGGGCCCTGTGGAGAGGAACATATGGAAAACAGTGGCAGTGAGTTCAGCTCTACCTGCAGCTTCGCTGGGCTGAGCCTCCTCTGATGCCCTGTTTGAGAGCATCACCTTGCATGGCCAAGTGCTGTAAAACAGAGCTGAGAATAGCAAGTGGAAGCACACAGGGCATTAAAAACCAAACCCAAACCTTTACAAAGCACCTAACCTCAAAGAACCTCTGCTAAATACAGGATTTCAGCCAAGAACATACAGCTCTGTATATGCACAGTACATACACAGTTATACACAGCTTGCTGCCCTCATATTTTCAGTGAGTTTTTAAAATAGCAAGCAACCTGCTGCACACTAGGCAGCTAGGAACAGGCACAGACAAAAGTGAACAAGTGTGGAGACTGGGAGGCCTTGGATTTTCTTGCTGCTGATGGCCGATATGACCCTTATGCATCAGAATAAAAGTCATTGAAGAATCTCATGGGCACCAAACATGCACTGGAATTTTACTTACCCTGACTTGTATCTGCTAGCTACTGAACTTCCTTGCCTGAGCTGTGAAGAGTTCAGAAGGAAGGAAGTTAGTAGCAGTAAGTTTTGTTTTGTTTTTTTATCTGTACAGCTCAGGATCTGAGAGAAATATGTCTAAGAAACTGATCTTTCCCAACCCCTGGAAAGAAAATGCAGCCATGTGTATCCCAACATAAAAACAAGCATTGGCATGTCTGAAATGCTGTGCCTGCTATAATTAAAACACAAGCAACTACAAAACAACTCTGTTTCTGTCTTTACAGCATAAAACCTGCATTTAGAAATGAGCTGACAGAAAAGTCAGCAAGGAAGTTTCACCAGAAACCTGCTATCCCCTGGATGACTTAGGGGTTTCTGTCAGGCACCAAGCCATTATCATATATTTGATTCCCATTGCCCGGTTCATACTGGATCTCACAGAAGGAAAAAATGCTTTAGACTTAACTGTGTCTGCAAGGATTCCTAGTCTAACACATAGGCATGAACACTCATCAGCATGTCCTCCTCCTTCTCATGGGCTTGAAATAATTTGACATGCCAAGTTACACAATGCCTTAAATCAAACAGTAGCTCCATTTTCTTCAGTGGCTGAGACTGTTTCCAAAAGCAGGTAGGGGATTTAGCTACACAACCCTAAACTGATGGAAGATAAGTGACTACATCCCCTTGAAGAACCTTTTCAACTTTCTTCTCTGTTAATACTGCATGGGCAACACAAGCATGCTGAACATACACTTTAATGATTGCTACAGCAATAATTCACAGAGAACCAGTTTTCCTTCAAAACACTTCAGAATAGCAAGGAGTTGGGGGAGGGAAGTTATCAGGATGCTGGAAAGCACTAATACAATTTATTAGACAAACCCTGTGTGGATGCAGTGGCAGGTCTGCTATCAAAGGCAAAAACCTTCAGGCATTTTACATCCCATAATCCCAATGAAAGCCTGTTTTTGCAGATACCCTGCAGTTCATGAATCACTGGCTGTAGCATACAAAATCCCCTATTTAAGTAATTACAGTACAATACACAAATCTACACAGTAGCTGATGTTATATAAAATATTCCAAGACAGTCTCAAAACCACAACATTAAAAAAAAACCCCAATTGGAAACAAGTGTCTTTCAGTAAGCATATTTTGTGAAGTGGGGGATGCTCTGATTTAATCATATTCCCCAGGTCTGTCCTGGGGACAGGAAGAGGTATGGCAATGCAGGGATGTAGGTGAGCTGTGGACAGAGAATGGCTTCTGTCTCCAGATGTTGTTTTCCATTTGTTTTCACTTGGGCTCCAGCACACCCTCAAGCTCCCCATTTTTACATAGTTGGCTGGTTTCATTATTGCCACCTTGGTTTTCAGATATCAAAGAACACAAAAAGAGCTCAGATCTCAACCCTGGCCTTGGCAATGCATTGCTTCAATATTGGAGCTGGCTTCCACTTCTTCAGCAGAATGAACCAAAAGCTCAGTATTTTAAGAAGATACCTAAATTCCATCAGGCAGTATGAAGTCTCCTGTCTGTAATCAGTTCTGATTTATCTCCATACCTGGGCAGTTTAGCTTCTACATTCAGCAATAGGGAAGATAGGCTTTCTTTCATGAAGAGCCCTTCATTGCCCAACTTTGGTTTCACCTACAGATGACATATTTCACCAATGCTTGTACCCTCCAGCTTGTCTGTAAGTCAGATTTGCAGTGACAAATGGGTGTCATTTTGCCAAGCCACTTCCAGATCAGACCAGCAACTTTCAGTCATACCCACATAACCAGAGCACCAATGAAAAAGGATAGAGAAGGGCAGGATTGCATTAAGATTTACAGAGCATAATAAATGTTTTCAGTTCAGATTAATTAGAAAATACGTTCTACTTCTGACAACTTAAGATCTAGCAAAGGTCACAGCAGAAAAAAAAATCTGAACTGGAAAGGGAACATTAATTTGATTGTAAGAGTTTGTCAACTTCCTCTTTCAGAAGAAGTACATAGTCCTCTTTCAGTGGAAGTCATGGTTTTAGAAATGTTGATCTGAATGAGATTTAGCATTTTCAGATATCTCCTCTCACAAGGTCCAGCTCTTCAGTACAAACTTTACCTTCTTGTTCTTATTGCAAAGAATCAGCAGAACAATTGGAACTTGCAAAGAGAATAATTATAATGGCCCACAAAATATAAGGTCAATCAACGTTTTGGAGTTGGTTTATGAGCTGGAAATCTTTCTCCAAAGTATTTCACTACAGCCCAATAAAACATTACATGCTGGCAGAATTTTGTCCTGTTAAAGTTGGCAAAGACTTCTTCACCAAAGAGTAAGTTTTGTTCAGGTTTAATTTACCTTCATACTCCCCCAAAAATCAAAGTAATTGCTCAGGTGCAGGATGACAGGTTCCCAAAATAGTCCAAATCAAGTGACCCATGTCAACCAAGCCATCAACAGCAACTACACATTGAAAACAGGAAGGAACAGCAATCATTTCATGTAAAGGCTGTCTGTGTAAAGTTCGTGTGGAGCTCCCAGAGCAGGCTGTTAAATTGGACATAAGGTTTTGTTTGAAAAAAAGCAGAACCATGATGCAGAAGGCTTTCCTGAGTTAGGTGTGCCTTTTGCTACAAGCATCAATCACAAAGAATGCAAGGAGTTTGAGTTAAAGACACAGTAAGGAGTTTGGCAGAAATTCAGACTGCTCTGTATGTGGGATGCTGTGATTCCTCCAGCTGCAATTCCCTAGGATGCACTTCACCTAGCCAACACCTGACAGGAAATATTTAGGAGGTTATAAGTCTTCTTTAGAAGAAAATTACAGCAGAAAGTGGTCCAATATAACAACTAAAACATAAGAGAAAGTTTTCTCACAGTTTGTGTTCTAGGTGCCCAGCTGAAATCTTGGCTCCTTAAAAAGTCTTTTGCTGTGCACTTCTAGGAGGCCAAATTTGTCAAAGTCTAGATAGCTTTCATATATGTATGTTATATATATATATAAATATATATATAACTTGCTTTGTTACCTAGCATCATAGTCAAAGAAGAATAGATTCAATCTCACTGTGAAGATCAAACACAGTGTACACCAAGATGGAAAACTGGTTTGCATAGCCTCAGCAGACTGCCATTCAGTTTTATAAAGAAAGTGTCCCCATCCTTGTCATTGATTAAATTTATTTGCCAGAGGCAGGGAGGCCCAACACAGACTATTTCTTGATGTAGTTGATGTGATGATGCTGATTTTGTTTTTCTCTGAAGAGTTTTATTGACTCAACAGAATAACAAGATTTTTGATTCTGGGATCATATTGCTACAGCATAACAACTGATTTGAGTTGTACCGCAGTATCTAATCATCCCTTTTCATATGCATATAGTTCATTTTATGGCATTATTTTAAAGAATAGAGCAAAAGATCCAGCTTTATGAAAAAGGGTAGTTGTGGCTGTCGTACAGATGTTTTGCTAAAAAAACCTGACTCACAATCAAAGTGGTGGGAAAGAAAAGGTGCAGCCTATTTACTTCTATCATTTTATGTCAGTTTAAAACGCCAAAACTGCTATTGTCAAAATTGCAGCAGCAATTTAACAGAGAAGATAACCAGTATCTTCTCCTTGTCTTCTCAGCATTTAGACACAAAAAACAAGAAACAGAAACAAAAGTTTTAAAAGCAGGGATTTTTTTCATGAGGCATGTCCAGTGCCTAATATCTGCCTTTTTCCTGTGTTCATGGTAAAACTATCAATGTGAATGAGCACTGAAATGAGCATGCATCCTGGTAGGGTGGATGAGCTCATGAGTCATGAATGAGATTAGACCGGAGCTTCCAGTAAAAAACAGGCATTAATCTATGCCTCTTTCTTGTACTTCCTCTTAACAGCCATCACTCCAAAATCCAGAGAATGAAATGATCATCAGAAGAAAATAGCATTAAAAGAAAGATAAAAACCCCCACAGCTCTGCTAATCACTTGGAATAGTTCTGTATAGCCACCAACTGAAAGAGAGATTTTGGGTCTACTGCGGTGTATTATGTGACTTCAGGAAAATGAGATGGGAAGGTAAATATACAAAGTGGAATTTAGCAAGGTGCTGGGTGAAGAGGGACAAAACCCTTTCTTATGGTTGTCAGTGAAAGGGAGGGTGACACTCTTACAGAGTTGGAAGAGGTCAATAAATCACCATCCTTATCTTGCAAACAGAGCCTGTGACTTCAAAAATTAGCTCATTTATTCTGCACAATTAAATTTATTGAAGTGTGACAGAAAAAGTTTAGCAGTCGCTGATGCAGAAAGGCAGCAACAACGGAGGCAGGGAACTGACTGAATGACACAATTAGTAGATTTTCATTTTATTTATCAATATAATTATTGAATTGTATTTATCCTATTTCACAGATTTTTACCATTATTTCACCCTGGACCTCAAGGGAAAGAATTAGTTCAAATTTTCAGTCTAACTTAATGTCATTATAGAGCTGCTAATAAAAGAAAAGTTCTATAAAGTGCTACACAATCTTGTATTCAATGTCACCCCACCATCAGTCTCTGAAATCCAGAATCCTTTCATGTAAAGGCAGTAAATTGAATATGAACTGTGAATGCATTACATTCCCTAAATGGCTACTGAACCTATGTTCGCAGGATCCCATCTTGATGCTGTCTCAAAGGAGCCAAGATTCCTTCTGAGTTTTAAACTCAGGAATATGTTTCTGTCTTTAAAACAAACAAACGAAAACGCAGTACCAACACCAAAACCTTACACTGCACCCTCTTTTCCCCACCTCTCCTTCAAGCTTCAGTAAACTTATATTGGAAATGTGAAACCAGTGCAGGAATATTGGAGAAAGACTGCTGTGCCAGAGGAGCGGCAGTTGATTACGATTTTTACACAAAATTACAACATTGATAATTTTAGTACACACTGAAAAAATAGAACTCCAAATATTTGACAAGATTTTTTTGAAACAAAATAAAAGCTATTGACAAATTAGAAAGGTATCTGTTAGCAAAAGTTACTTTTCTTCTTGTCCAGTTTAGAAACATCTAGACTACTCTAAGTTGCTCTAGCTCACTTCTTGGCATGTCCTTTTGTCATTCACAGTGTCTGCTTTGGTTTTGAACTTTTAAGAGACAGAATGAGAAATGCTGGACCTAACTTATGCGCATATTTCACCCTTGTCTTCTACATACATGAGGAAGCAAGCATATGTTCAGCAGTAAGCTATATAATAATTCATGTCCTTTCTCACAGGTTCAGGAAATTAGACCACATGCTATTGTGACTGTCTAACTTTTCCAATGTTTTCAAAGACTATTTCCATTGCAACTAGCTTATTCAGTTCTACCTTCCACTTCCATTCCATAAAATTAATTTATTTGCTCTGAGAAAAAGACATACAGGCCATTTTTCTACATGTTGGTTGAAGTGTGGAGCATTGCCTAAAACATTAAAAAATAGAGAGGGTACAACACAATTCTATAGCTGTAATTAATAAGAATGAATATTATTGCTACAATTAATAGCTGACTTTGGGTGATAAGATACTGCCAGAATTCCCACTGACTCAACATATTCTGTTACTGGGATCTTGATGTCTGTGTGGGTTTAGACTGTGTTTTGGGGATTTAGTATAGTGACTTCTGCAGGAATGGGCAAAAAGGGAGGTTTATGTCTGTAAGACGTATAAATTGTTAGAGCTAATAAACTGGATCTCACTGGGACGATTCAAGTTAAATTCAACATGCACTATCTACACAAAAGGGAATCAAAAGAAAGAAAACCATATATCGTACATTTTCTTGTGTTTATTTACTTTGGATGAAGCCTGGAAAGTTGCCTCTCCGTTTATGGAGAATTATATACCTCACTGGGATGTGGAGTTGATGGAAACCATTCTGTAGCAGCACCATGAAGTGATCTGCCTGCCTCCAGAGACATAGAAGCAGAGGTGGCCCTGTCTCCAAAGAGCCTTCACTTCAGCACCAGAAAAGATATAACAAAGGGACAGATGGAAACAAAAAGGAATCAAAGAGCACATGATAATTTGAATGGTTTAATTGACTGAAGATGCTTTCACTTCAGCCAAGACAAGCAGTATCTCTGCTGCTTTTGCTTGTATTCAGCGTCAGCAGAGAAGAACAGCATACTGTCAAGGACTAACTTCCTGCAATCTCTGCAAAATTCAGCAAGGTTCTCATCAAGCAGGGAGAAGCTGCACGAGTGCAGGAAATGGGCTTCTAGACCTGAGTGAGTATTCAGCTGTTCAATAACTACGATTTCACAGTTCTATGATACTTTTCACTCCAAGAACCTCAAAGAAAGAATATCTTGGTGTTATGAGATCCCAATTTGGCAGGCAAAAGAGGTAAGAAAGGCTTTTGAACATAAACCAACTGATTTTACTAGAATATAAATTAGAATCCTTAACTTCTCAAAGCTGTGTAAATTGGACTGACGAGATCAAGCATAAAATGGAGAACATAAATAAACCTGTCCCTGCACACTGCATTCTTATAAGGATACCTTCCAGCCTTCGTTCAATTCAGTCAATATATGGACCACAGTGAGCCATACACAGTCCCTTAAAGTCCCTCTGAAGATTCTTCTTCCCATCCCAGAGACGCTTGACTGTGAGTCTGCTTCTTGATTACCTCTGCTATCTCCCAACCTGCTCACTGGGCTGGAGGTCTCTCTTACTGAGTGGTTGCTTCTCCCTGTCTGCCATACCCTATTTCTTCTGTGAAATCACCTCCTCCATGATGTGTATATAAAGGGTAGGAGGACCAATCTTCCTCTCACAAGGGTTGTGACTGAGCCAACTATGTAATTTTAAAAAGAAATCTAACATAAACTGAGAACAAATAAAACGGACACTGACCATTGGACTTTGACATTATCCTCATTTTCCAATTGAGAAACAGGAGCTGAGAAAGTGAGACATTCAAGATAATAAAGATTACTGGGAGACCTCTGCCTTCCCAGGTGCTATGCCTGACTCTTTGCTGGCTTACACAGCATGCCATAGAGACTTAGATGAGTTCATTTTAAAGTCTTACATGTGCTGGAAACTCTCTTAGAGCTTAAACACCCAAAAGAGTATTGTTCATGTTCATATATAGAGCATTGGGCTCAGTCCATCTGATGTGCAAGATTTTGTGTCTTAAAAATGTCACAAGCCTGGAGGATGCTTTTCTCCATGTACAGCAATCAAAGTTGTTATGTTTTCTCTCTATTTTCCAAAATAAAAACTTAACCAGGGCATTTTTGTTCAGGGATGAATTTGATTTTTGACTGACTTCACAATGTTACCAGATTAACCCTGTGGACTGCTATATAACCGTCAGGCCTCTGAGCTGACTATTCATTCCAAATCAATGTTTTCTATATAATTATTTACCCATGAACAGGTCATAGAAGCCCTATGGCAAAATTTTCTTCCCCTTTCCATATGCAGAATCATTACTCAAAAGGGCAATATGCCTCAGGTTTCTAGACTACTCACCAATTCATCTTTTCTTTAAGCCATATCATGTGTAAGTATTAAGGTGCATCACCAAAGCTGGAGAAAGCCTCTCCAGCTCTTCAGAGGAAACAAATTAATTGAATAAAATCAATGAGAACAAAATGCAGAGGATCCCCGAGTGTTTGAAGTTCCTGAACCATTCCTAGGCTTTCTGATTAACAGGGGCCCAGGCAGCAGTAAATAACAGTTCTACAAAGCACAGGGAGCAGTACCATGTCATTTCATCTCTCTATATATTAGTTTTCTTATCCAAAAAGTGAAGATTTACCAGTTGTCCTGAAACACTCAGCACTCTGGTGCTACAGGAGGCTGCCAACAGGGATTATTCCAAGCCTGAAACTGGGTTAGCTGGAGGAAATGGACATGATTACAGAGGTGAATCAAGAGCTTGGAAGCGTATTGTCTGAGAGGTAGAGTCGCCTGGTGTTTCAGGGTCAAGAAATGCATACCTCCGTATGGTTTCCACTGGATTGAACAACACCTCCACTGGAACCTGTCCTGAGTTTGAACACAAGAAAGCTCAGGTGCTACAAAAGATGGCTCATCTGTCAAATCCATCTTCCCCAACGTCTTCTGCCTACTACCTCCTTTGCAGTTTCACTCAAATTAAAATTAAACAGATCTGACCTTCACAGAGGCTGAGCTTAGTTGGTAGAGGCAGGTTACTGCTCTTTCGAAGCTAGTGACCTGAACGTGACAGTGGGCTGTGTGTTAGTTGCAAGGGACAATAATTGAAGGTGACACGACTGAGAGTGAACAGGTAGTTGGGCCAGGACCTGAGTTCCTGGCTCTTCTCCCATGGCTCTGATGAGACTATGCAGAGCAGGATATGCTCAGTGCCTGTACCACTGCTTACACAAAGTTTGACAATAAATAAGAAATATTAATGGCATGCAGCCTGAAACAGCCAAGATAAACTACAGATTATTATGGCTAGAAGTCAGATCCTAAAGGAAATGGCAGAGAAACTGTGGATAATGAGACACTGAAAACCTCTGTGGAAGTGGTGGTTTTTTTTTTCCTGTGCCTAACTGCAATAAGCCAACACAGATCAAATAAAACGTTCCCTCCCCCCAACTCTCGGAATCGTTGAACAGCAGGAAATGCACCAGTCTGAGGTTGAACAAAAAAAATACTTTGAAAAGGGTGATGCAACTCAGGGAGTAGGCCAATACACAGACTTTGAAAGAGGAAACACCATATTTAACATCCATTACTTGCTTTTATACCATCTAAGATGTCAGATGATGTTTTGGCCTGCTCTAGGCATCTCAGTCACTGTAAGCTGGCAGTTAGCAGAGCACCCCATTGCTCAGTGAGGAGGTCACAAAGAAGATAGAGCCAAGCTTTTCACAGTGGTGTGTGGGGGGAAAACAGGACATAAATTAAAACAAGAGAAGTTCAGGCTGGCTATAAGGACACGTATTATTTTCCCCTGAGGACAGCCAGGATTGCCCAAATGTTGTGCAGCCTCTCCGAAGGTTTTCAAGGGCCACTTGGATAAAGCCCTGAGCAACCTGGTCTCATCTCACGACTTAGAACAGGATGTTGGACTACAGACGTCCTATGGTGTTTTCCAACCTGAATTATCTTATGATCCTAATGGCACTGAAATTGTTTGCCTACTGCCTATTCACTGATCCTGTATGAGAAAAGAAATCAACTCCACAATTAGCAGTAAGGACTCTCTTTGTATTGGAATATTAGGGTTCTGGTCTCTTTTGCAATGGCCGGTTAAGTACCACTATGATTACATTACAATTGAAATTAAAGGTAGAAGTGTAATACTTCTATGCTAATACCCAAGTTGGACTTCAGTGTGTCAACAAGGAAGTAATTTCAAGCATAGGAAAGTTTTCATGCTCTTCACTGGCGTACATGCTGCATACAGTACTGTGTTTTGCTACGGTGACTTGTAAGAAGGAAAAATACATGCACATGGGAAATAAAGCTTCATCTCCTGTGGCTGGAGCTGTTCAAATATCCAAGGTTCCATCAGAATTTTCCAGCTCAGTGCCATCTTCCCTTACATTTCTGGGGGATGACAACATAAGGAAATGCCATTCTTTTTACAGCTAAATTGTGCTATTACTCCAACTACTTCTGAGATATTGGTACTGTTTGTTCTCTTAGCAGCAACTTTGAGGAATTCGAACAGTCACATATTGCTCAGATAAAATACAGAAGAAAAACAAGCTGAAATTTTGGTGATCTTAATTATGAATACAGAAGGTGAAGTACATTTTTCTTCAAGTCCAAAATGTCCAGCCTGTACAACACAGCAAGAATTTCTAGCCCTTCTTAAGTAATGTCATTGATGCCAGATATTTAGTGCAATGATTTCAGCAGTGAATGATAAATCTCTCTCAAATATTTGCCTACTTCTTAGCTCCTAAACTGACAAGCTTTAATTTAAGCAGATATAAGTGAAATCTGCCACAGCACATGTTGGTTAAGATATTTAAATGATACAGGCCACAATGAGAAAGACACAGAGCACACGCAACCCTCATTAGAATCAGTGTGGCAGGGGCTCTTCTCATTACAGTTATTTAAACAATAAATTAATTAAAACTCCTCAAAAAGCCCAAGCCCAAAACTATTCAAGATGTGTGGGAAAAATGCCACACTCTTGCAATCTGCTCTTTATGGAAAAAATGGCTGTCCTCTCTTTTCATCTTAATTCTCATCTTTATTT
>NW_009941411.1:75818-80147 GCF_000696875.1 Nestor notabilis | reverse complement strand
CTACAGAACACCCATGTGGAGTATATAATACAAAATTAAGAAAATGAGACAATGGAGAGTGTGAGGTTATTAGTTCCTGCATCTTAACTCTGAGCAGGCTTATATCAATAGACCCCAGCAGAGTAGGTAGTTGCAAACCTGAGGGTCTCATCAAGTTGCCAAAATAATTCCCCAGTCTTTCTGACATGAGTTCTTAATGTACCATAACTCCCTCAGTCCATACTTTTGTGTTTTCCCATCCTTTAGAGATACAGTAAGCTTCATGGGACAGACACTATGCCCTTTTTGTTTTACTTCTCTCAGGAAAGCACTGCATATCAGCCTGTACCTATCTATCTTCTCTTCCCACACCAAAGCCTTTTGAACCTGTTGGCACATTTCATGTCAACTTACTACAGGACTAAGAGATAAAAGATGAAATTCCACAAATATTGTGAAAATAAGAAGGCAGTACAGGAAATAATTGTAGTGCTCTTAACAACAGAGACCTCGAGGAAGAACTCTTTTATCATATTTGTCACCAGAAAATCCCCAGAGGAAAGCACTTTGAAGAATTTCCCAACCACAGCCAAATCTTGGAATAGAATTCATACCTTCCTAGACATATGATAATTCAGTCACAACATCCAAGGCCATAGAAAACCAGGCTTCAAATGTACCGCTTGTTAATACCAGCTAACAGACCCCAGTTCCAGACCTGCATTTGAACAGAACCAATTGATTATTTCCATCTATCAATCAGTTCAAGTCCATGGAGGCAAAGGACTGGATCTAAGCCTGCAGTTAGATGCCCACAGTGCCACTTGGATGGTGAGGCCTGATAGCAAGTAAGTGATCTTCTGTCTCTCACCTAACCACTATGTCCTCCTCCAGAGCACTTCCTGAGGCATCTTTGATTCTTCTGCTGGCCATGTCTAGAAATACAACTCTCAACTATGCTGGGCCAAAGTCTTGGAGTCTTCATACCCCAGAAGCAATTTGGGATTCATGAACTAGGTCCTCCAGTGCTGATGTGCACTTAGCACATGGCTGGTGAAGAGGAGATAGTCTCATTGGGCCTGTCCTGTTATGCAACCAGCAACAGCTCAGTTCCTAGGGTTGAGCAAGGCTGCATATGTGGGACTCTATTGGATCTGGTCACTTTCTGCCCAAGCTGCCTACCTCCCAGGTAGATTTCAGAAACATCCTATTTATCTGAAGCTGTGGGAACTGGAATTGGCAGATGTTGATAATGATTAGCTACAGATGCCCTGTTAATGCCATGCTGAGATGATCAGCCAATAAGTTCCCATCTGAAGTGCCTAAGAAAATAGAACATAACTGGAACATGCCAATGTCTCTCCACTGACTGAAAAGGCAGCCTAGCCCATTAAAAGTCTATGTTACACAGGTACCTTTACAATCTGGCCTTCAAACTATTAAATGTCCAACTGACTTCTGAAAGTTTTATTTTTAATAAACAATCCAAACTTGTCAGACTCAGTTGGAATACATTTCAGACTCTATAAATAATGTTCAGATCTTTACATTATAAATTCAGTGCAGAATTTCAAGTCTTTTCAGATGCCAAGTCCTTGCAGCAGAAAGCTTTTTAGATAATGGGATCTTTCTTGTATAATGTATTCATGAATTTCCTTCAGTGTTAGAGGTATAGTTCAAAGATCATTTCAACATTGCTGATTAGTTTCTTAATTAAATTATTGTGTTTAAAAAGGGGTAAATAAATACTGGTCACAGCTTAAGGGGAAGCAAAATTGGGTCACAGAACTTGAAAAGGCTACCCGATGAAATAAAAACAACAAAACATTGTATTTTTCTTTCTGGAAAAGTGTGTTCACAAACAGCCAGTGTGATCTATCTCCCTCTCAAGAGGTGGACTGGAAAGCCTGGACTGAGCTTTCATAAAAAAAGGGGTCAATCAAGGGTGTTTTGTAAGGTGGGGAATGAGATTTACAGCAACATAACCAGTTGGCCAGTTCATCATCACACACTACACATGTCCTAAATTAAGACAGCACGAAGCGGGTGGATACATTACACTGTTTCCTGAGAAGCATATTGGGTGAGTTGTTCTTGTTCCAGGTTTTTGAGACTCAACACCACATCTCCCAGGAATCTGTAAATCATCAGCAGGTGATATTTGTTGGCTGTCATAGCACGGACAGTCAGAGCCGGTTACAACTTTTACCAAGCATTTTCTGATCATGTTTTTAAAGTTCTCTTTTCCAGGAAGCTGCAAAACAAGCCACAAACCAACAAGTAAAGTAGCACAGCACAAAACAAAATTCCAGAGATAACAGACATGTTGATAATATGGTCTTTGACATTTGTTTGGGAGCACTGCTGAGTTAAATATCAGTCCTTTACCAGATTAATAAATGTATGTCTGCTCTCTCTCTCTATTCACCTACATCGCCCCTGTCAGTACAGTATCTGAACACCCCTGGAAACACCAGTGAACTTACCCTCATAGCATCCCTTGGAGGTTGCAGAATACAGAGATTAACAGACCTGTCTGAGGTCTGGCAGAGAAAGGCCCCCAGAATTGTAGTTCCTCATAACCATAGAAGCATCTCTTCATAGGGTCCCCCTATCTACCTGGTACATAAAAGGCTGTTACTGATTGCTTTTTTGGCCACTGAGGAGGGAACAAGATGCTCATCAAAGACAACTATGTTGGACATCAGGGAAATCTTCTAACTGCAGAGAAATGAGGTACTGGGATAGGATATTCACCGCTATGCTATGGCATGTCCTTCACACAGGTTTTTAAAAAAGGGCTGATAAAAAATTCCTGGGAATAGGTCTTTTGAAAGATTGAAGTGGCCTGTTGTGTTCTACACTGCAGACATAACAGCCTAGGATATTTGTTTGTTGCACTATCTTTAGCTTTGCAGTGCGTATCAGAACTTGAGTGGTAGACGACTAATGGTGACATTTATTATCACCACAGTAAAACAGGGATAGGTCTAATTCTAGTGTGTCAGAAGATATACAAAATAATATACCTCATCAAGTTACTAAAACAAATCAAGCAGCTACAAAGGACCAGGGACAAGCTCTCTCGGCAATGTTGAACCACATTAAAAGAAGTGTGAGGGAACACCTCCATATAAAGAGACTAGGGCTTTGGCATGGACTATAAGTAGTATATGAGGTGTGCTGAAAACTAAAGCAACTTTCAGGAATTCTCTCAGCAGCTGATCAGCCAAGAACCCACAAGATGAAAAAGCAAATGAAACTGCCATATCTGCATGGAAGATGAGACGTGTTACGGGGCCATCCCAGCTCCTTTTTTAATTCAACAGAGCACTTCCATCTGACTTCAGGAGCTTGGACTTGGCTTCCCCCTTACAAAAAGTGACCCAAACTTTCTATTTTTTTATGGGGCTGAATTTGTGAGGTATGCCAAGAAGTTTAGCACCCTCCAATGGAGGTGCTTGTTACAGCACATATGCATGGGATTTCTGAACATCTGGTATCCTGGGCACCCAAAGTCCTGGACAAATAGTGACTGCACACATATAAGTCAGATGCAAACAACTTACTGTACGTGCACTCAGCCACTCACCATGCATAACCACTAAAATGCAGGCGTCACATTTCTGAGCTGGGTCTTCCCAGTTCAGAAATGTATATGTGTATATATTTTTGTTTCACGTGACCTAGGCATAATTTTGCAATGCATCTTCCTCCCATTCCTTGTTTGGATGGGATTTGCCTCTGCCCTGTTTATAGAGATAAAATAGTAACAGTGAAACAGTTGACATAAAGCATGTGTTCTGAATTATTTATGTGTTTTCTGCTGGTTTGTGGGGTTGGTTTGGGTTTGTTTGCTTGGCTTTTTTTTTTTTTTTTAATACTGGAATTAAAAAAAATGGCAAAAACCCCAAACCAGAAATACCAAACATACCTGCCTAGCTATGCAGTAGAAATGGACTTGAGGATCCAGTAACAAATACAGCCCAGTTTGCACTCCATGGAGAAAATACATGTCACAACATGTATGAGTATGTGAGTTTTTTCATGGATTAAGCAAACATCACCATATGCTGCAGGTCAAAAAAAAAAGAAAGTGTGTGCTTGTGTAGAGATACAGAAATCTATCTCTTTCTGCCATTTCTAACAGCATGCAGAGCTAGAGTTCATAGCAGGATCTGGCACGGAAGAACCAACACGTGCGTGTGAATGTGGCCCAGCAGAGATGGATACATTCGTTTGTATACTTCTGTTGCTTCAGGGTGGAATATGCAGTTCATTTTTTTCCTCTTTTGGCTAATTTGGGGAAAGCTGAAGCCACAACGCCCTAGCAGCCTACCATCCAAAAAG
>NW_009941411.1:2156-75787 GCF_000696875.1 Nestor notabilis | reverse complement strand
AAGGCCTTCCTGACCCAGGCACCACAAAATCCTCTGGGTCGCCAAGCTGCAGGGGTACACCTGGGAGTTTCCACAGCCCAGCTCACCACACCACAAGATCACAAATGTGATAACATGATCTTCACTATTCTCTGGGGAGAAATCTAAATCAAAATCTGTTCAGAGCTACAAGCCTCATGATTCTGTTTATGGGCGAGACCATTTACCTATGGTCATGGTATGCTGCATTTATCTGAAGATTATATTCAGCTGTTCCCTTTCCAAACCTTTTGATACAAGTGCTGGTAGATGTTCGCTAGCCTGTCAAGGATAAAACAAATACAGGGGAATCTTGGAAAGACATCAAGCAGAGAGAAATCTGGATCACAATAATGAGATATCAAGTGCAGATAAAGATCCAAACTTATCTAGGGCCTGGGGTTTAGTTGTCCCCTTTCTGTTCACTACGTTGATGCTTATAACACTAAATTTTTAGACAAGCAGCTTCTGTGACATTGGCCATTGAGCCCAGCCATGCTGGTTTTGGTAAATGCTGAGAAGATTGGTCTTTTTGGCATGGAGTTGTTACTTTTGCCTCTGGGAAGCAAAGAACGTAAAAATAGATCAGTAACTACAGCTTGAGAGAGAGAGGTTTACATAGCCCATGTAAATGAAAATTTTGGCCAGACTTCTTTTATTTCCAACTGTTTCATCTTCATACTATCTTTTCAGCTTTACATTAAAGATGGTTCTTATCACAGAAATTGAACCCAAATGAAAGGCTAGATATGGAATATCATCCACCTGGGTCAGCCCCTTTTAATCTCACACCTGCCCATTACAGTGCTTATGCCCTGGTTCAGGATCAGCTACAGCTTCCAAGCTGCACTCTTAAAAAAAATAAAATAATTAAATCTCTTTCTAAACTTGCTGCCCACAACACATTTCTGAGCTTCAGCTTAGCCTGGGTCCCCACAGACATCTCACACTCACTCCAGGAGAACCTCTCCTATTGCTCCCCTACTTTCTGCCTCCTGGAGTTAGGATGTGCTGTTGAGAAAACAAAAACAAACACAGTTTTCCAGCATGACATGAATTTGTAAGTCTCTTGCAAGTCCATCTCCTCTCTTTTCTCCCTGTAAGGCCAGAAACCCGTTGCTACAGTTTTTTGGTACTCAGGGCTGGAGTCAACCAGCAGAGTGATGAGGCACGCTACTCAGCTGCTCTCTGCTTGCATGGTGAGTGCTAAAGCAGAAGCTACTGATACCTATGTCCCTACCTTGATAAACGTTGCTGTCCAAAAATTCAAACTAGTTGCAGATCCGCATCATGGTGTGCAGATCCAGACCACTGATTCAAAATCTCTATGCTCTAGGATCCCTTTCCTGTTTTAACAAAGACAGTTTCAAAATCCGGTAGCTTGGAAACTCCCAATGCTCAATACAAATTACTTTAAGTCCCAGTGGAAAACAGATTCTTCCATTTCAGTAACATACAGTTTGTTTAGAGAGCTGGCAATTCAGAAGAGACCAAATCATGGTTCCTGACAAGCCTGGGTCTCACACCACAGTGACTGGGGCAGTGAGTAAGGATTTCTTTTTCCCACAGTGGTTGAATGGAGACATCGTTCATATAGATATGTTTCCTCATGGTTTAAATAATGCCTGTTAAAGAATGTCCCCCACACTTTGGGAAGCTGAGAACACGTCTTTTCTACTCATCTGCTCTGGTAAACTGATCAGGTTGTGTACCTTTTGCAATCTCTTGATTTGGATACCCCTGCTAGCCTTTAAAACACAAAATAAAGTTCTGAAAGACTGTGTAAAGGAGATCCTCAATAAAACATTACAGATGGAAAAACATTTCTTTTCCTTCAATTAGCACTTGGCAGCCTCCTCACTAGTTTCATCCATCCTCGCACATAAACCCCACACTTATAACAGTCCATCGCTGTCTCAGAGATGTTCTTCTCAGCCTGTTAGAGGCTTATGCTAAATACTGATCTAGCCAAAGTCCCATCCAACCATCAATACGTTCAGACGCTTTGCTGACTTGCTAACTGCAGGGAAAGAGGGATTATTCCTCGTCATCCTCAGCCCAGCAAACACTATCCTTGTTAGTCACATGAGTCCAACACCATACAATGGCTCAGGTCTTCCTTATAGGTAGTGGTTGCTGTTGCAGCCCTGCAGAAACCAAGTGTATTCCCCCTGTCCTCAGGGGAAAATGCCAGCACCACAGAAAGCCTACCTTCCCAAACCACTTGGGAGTTAGCAAGAATCAGTAAGAGCCAGAAGCTTGCTACAGAGCCCCAGACCCAGGACTGCAGTTAGGATTTAACAGTGTACAACACAGGCAGATGTGGCCAAAGAAATCCAGCTACTGCTAAGCTGGTTGCATTTAGGGTGCAACTGGATCTCAAGCTGGCCAAGGCTTTGAGATGATGTCACACCTTTTCCTTAATGTGAGCAACCCAAGCATGCCAAAGGAGTGAAGATCTACACAGATGTGAATCCAGGCTACTCAAAGCCAAGAGATCACAGATCTTAGAACTGAAAAAAAACCGGTCACCACCACTCCTTCCTCACTGCATCTTCCTGGCTGCTGTGCGTTCACATGCTAGGGAGCTCCCAGTCCTTCTCTCAGTCCAGCAGTTTTCGGTGTGGTCAGCTCGGCTCCAGTCCCTGCACCAATCCCTTGGATCCCAGGAGACCCTCTACAGGAAGCACATGGGGATGTCATGGCCCAATGCCACGCTCAGGAGTTTCCCCATGAGCTTTGCTCCATGTTTGGGGGGTGGGTGTCAGAGGGGATGGGATGCCAGACACTGCCCTCTGTGAAAGCTATTCTGCCCTTCCCATAGCCTTCTAAGAAGGAGCAGTTTTCCCCTCTTTTCAGAACTGAAGCAGCCTTTAGTTGAATAAAACAGCCTTCCTCTTTACTGCTTACCTAGAGCTTTTATAACAAAACAGAACATGCACTAGCTGCAAACAAACAAAATAAAGTAGCTACTTCCCTTCACAGCAAATTACACTTCTTTCCCTGGCATTTTTTTTCTCCTGTAAAACCATCCCAAGAATGAAAACAGTAAGTGGGCACCATCAGGAAGCTGGGGACAAGTACGAGAACAAGTTCCACCATAAATCACTTCTGTAGCCACAGATATACAAACAAGGATGAGGACAGAGAAAATCCCATGAGGAAATCAACCATTTTGTCATCAGAGCAGGGCTTGAATATTGTGCAGTAAATAAGGCTAGGGGTCGCACACTGAGCAGTAAGGAGAAAACTAAATATTAAGTTGCCCCTCCATAGTTGAGCACAGCCCATTCTGTGCACAAAATAAGACAGGAGTGACAGAAAGGAAAATAGCAGAAGCACATGTAATCAAAGGCTACAGAAAAAAAACATTCACAAAGGGACTAACTGAAGATACCAAGGGTAACTGGAGTTCTGGCATTTGCTGACTTGGAAGTGCCGTGCACATGCATGTATGAGTGCACGTGCGTGTGCACGCCGTGCACATTTGATCACCCAACTCACAGTTAATCCACATCAAATCAGTGGCCAAGTCCCTTGAAAGGCTGCTACTGGGAAGGGAACTGAGTTTGGAAGAACAAGTGTCAGAGCTCCAGCAGCAAAAAAACTATGCAGAATGTCAGAGTAAACGTTTCCTTATACTGCTCATGCACATATATAATTCCCACTAATGCAGAATTTAGGTGAGATGGGGGAGGCGGGGGGCAATTACAGTCAAGTTGTAGGTTATCTGTCAGAAAACATCAGCCTTGCCTGTCACAGAATCATAGAATCATAGAATCAACTAGGCTGGAAAAGACCTTTAAGATCATCAAGTCCAACCATTACCACAGGACTGCTGTCTTGGCAACTTTGAAGGTATCCTTTAACTAGTTTCTTTCTTAATGTGTATGCACTCAGCTTCAGCATGAGCAAAGGGTGGAGCAGGAGAAATTCCTGATGCCTAACTTCTGGTCATATTCTTGATTAGGAAGCTAGACACCTACCCGTCATTTATACCTTTAAAAAACCTCCTCCAGAATATTTTTTGCCCGCAGATCATGCAGCCTAGCCGGCTTTGACAAAAAACAGTTGTGCACATTTCTGGGACTGGCTAGAGAGTGAGTATAGTTATTCTTCGCGAAGGTGAAGCTGGGGTGGAGCTGGAAGAAATGCCATCAGGCAGTGAATGACAGGTGGAGGTAGCTCAGAGAGCAGAGCCAGTGGAAGCAAGTAGTGAGGCAGCAGCTGGAATGAGAGGGCAAGCAGTCAATTCTAGGGGAGAAAAGAAAATAGAGAGGTAATGCTATTCTTTCTAGGCTCTTTACCGTAAATTACAAAAAGGAGCATGGAAAGGAGAAGTCAGAAGGCAGCCCTTGCTCTTCTGATTTCTGGCAACCTGGTAAGCCTTGCTCCGCTCCTTAAAAGGATGACAAGCCTGTAATGTAGTGCAAGAGGAGGGAACCAGCCTGTCCATTTATCTGGGGCACCAGCCACATCTCTATGAAACTCACCACAGCTGCCAGAACTTTTCCCACTGATTTGGTCCTACAGTAGCAGAGAGCCAATTGCTAATCTCTTAACGCATGCATTGTCTCAGCAGTTGCAGTGGGGTGAGGCACAGGGGTTTTCATTTCTGCTTTACATCCTTCCTGCTAACGCCCAGCATGCCTCTCCGTTCACCGCACGGCTTTGCTACCTTCACTCCTACCATTTTCCACCTTCTGTCTCCAAAAGTTAGCTGCTGGGCCAGGGGAGGTGGTGAAGCGCCATGCGGGAGAAAAACCCAAACACGGCCACTTAAAGCAAATATTATTTTTCAACTGAAAGACTTCTAATTCCCCCACCCCCCCGGTTTATTTTTAGAACAATGGTAAAACGTACAAATCCTGAGGGCCCCCAGCACTTTCCTGCTGTGCTAGTGACTTAATTTATTTCTTTAATTTGTTAAAACCTCACCAAAAAAAATGTTATTCTTTGGAGACTTTGCTAGCCCAAGTTTTGTGTGTATTATTTGCTACAAAAGATTAATGAGGTAGCAAAGGCAATTTTTAATGGATTCCCTTGGTTTTCTCTCTCTCTCCTCCACTTTTTCTTTTTTTTTCAACTCACACGGCAGGCCAGGTCCATGAATCTGGTAAGAGCTCTCTGCAGACAGGACACAGGGTAAGCAGAGAAAGTAATAAAATCAAAAAGCCTCTTTCACAAGTTTTCCCCTCTCTTTCACCACCCAGAGATACCGCATTAACCACTGTGCTGAACCAACCTCCTGCACAACAAATGCCTCCGCAGCGCCTGTCCTTTGCAATGCTCTGAGGGAATGGGCAGAGCGGAACACCCTGAGTTTACAGGAAGGCTGCGCGTGTGACAACAGCTAATCCTATGCATAGCTCAGAGGTGCTGTCAGCTAGCCAGGCGATGCTCTGAGGCCCTTCTCTTGGCTCAGAAATCTGCTGACACTCCCAGAGACTCTTTGGGAGCATTTTGGAGCTCAGCCTCAGAAACCTTCCCAGTGACCTGCTCCTCTTACGGGAACTGAGCGTTGCCTGGAGTGTAGCAGCAGCACAGGATTTGGTGGTGATGGCTAAGAATTAGATCTGTTTCTCTTTTTTCACCTAGAATATCCAGGCTATTTGTCAAGAAGATTCGCTATGCTTAGAGGTGTCTAAATCCATTCTCCTCTCTTAGCCCACATGCAGCCTCTATTCCAGCACAGCTCTGTGGGGGAGATTTCGCCTAACAGGAGTGAAATGGAGAGAGATGAGAAAACAAAAAGTGAGGGAGCACAGGGAAAGTAAGTTAAGGTGCTGGGGTCAGGGCACTGAGCTGTGACAAGTTCCATGTGGTAGCTTCAGAGACAGGGTAGGTCTCTGATGGGGTAAGGGTGTGTGAAAGGGAAAAAAAGTCAACTCCCTGCTACAGAAGTAAAGGAAAAGGAAGGTGCAAGTCACTTGAAAGGCAGCCAACAGAGGCCTCTGCTCTTTCTTCACATAAAGCTGATTTTTTAATCTGAATGAACCAAAGAGAAACTGTGAGCAGCTACTCTTCTAACTTTCCTCCCTGTTTTTGGAGAAGTCTGCTCATCACTTTAGGGCTGGAAACGCCTATTTGCAGAAGGACTTAACTATGAAAGCCCTTCAGCATGACTGAGGCCAGGCCACTCACCACATCATGGCACTCAAACCACTTGGAGCAGTTTGGGAATCTGTCCAGGTTGAACCACCAGAGAGAATACACAATAGGAACTGAGTCAGGGATACTAACTGTGGAATGATTTAATTCAGGCAGCTCAGTTGCTGGCCAAAGGGCCACGTATGGTCTATGGGGCAAATCCATCAGTTCAGTACCCTTTTTGTCATAGCCTCTACCCTGACACTGCCTAGACCATTACCAAACACTTCCGAGTGTGTCAGTGGTGTAGCACTTAGCCTCATAATCTGCATTTGTGCCTGCATCAGAGTGTGTTGGGCATGATCAGCCAGATTTCTGCAGATACTTGTATGCTCTGCATGCTCTGTTCTGCACACCTGACTCCCCTGCTTCCAGTGTCAGTGCCACACAGGAACAAAAATCCTTTGAGAATTCTGGCCCCTGCAGTGTGCCGACCAAGCAAATACACCAGCACGTTTTTCTCACCCTGTCTTTTTTGGTTTTTCTCCCCTCAAGTGGTAGATAACACCACACGGAAACAGCAAAGCAGAGCAACAGCACAGGAATCAGGAAAGGACGTGAAAGTACCTGTCTGGAACAGCTGGCTCAAAGGCAATGACACAGTAAATAACCCTGATCACTGAAAGACAGGGCTGTCATTCTCTGTCATGCTAGTCATAAACCACGAGACGTGCCAATGGTTTGAGGACCTCCCAGAAGAATTTTCGTAGCGCTATATTTCTTGTGGGCCCAACTTCCTGATCTATGTCTGCCTCTGCCCCCTCCCCATTCACTGGCATTTATTCAGAAACTCACAGTCTCCACTGTCGCAGGAGTATTCAAGTCACTGGTTGCCCATCCCCAGAGGCACCTAGGTCACTCCAGTGCACATGAAATAGAAGGCTGCATACAACGTGCTTAGTGCTGGGGTCCAAAGGAAGGGCAGCTGAGGGAGACCGAACAAGCAAGCAAAAGAGATAGCTCAGTTCTGGTTCAGACTAAGAAGCAAGCTCACCTGAGAGGAAATGTCCCCTGCGTATTTATAAAGTGTCAGAGGCAAGACTTCTGCACACACTGAAATCTGCTATCAGACGAGGTAGTTTAGAGCTAGCTACTTCAGGCACTTCTAGATGAGTTGTAAGCACAGCCTTATCCCCTCTAGGCTACCCTGGGAAAAAGTATAAACAATTTCTTGTATCAACAGAAGTTTGAAATGTGCAGTAGCCCTGACACCTTAGAATATCGCTGGCTGGATTCCCCAATGTACCACTTTGATCAAAACCTCATCAGGATTCTCCTTCTGCATTTTCTTCGAGTTTTTTGAATGGGATGACACGTGATAAACAATACCACACAGGTATAGCAATGATACTTAAATAATCCCATACACAGCAAAGATTCCTCTACACATTCATTTAAAATTGGCCTGAGGCAAGACAAATATACAAACAATTAGAGATCTGTAGGCATGCCAAGAAATACTTGTGCAGCATATAGGCCCAAGAGAAAATATAATGAAGATTAAGAATATTATGAACACGTATATAAAGGTAATAATATTTGATGGATTTCTATACGCGTACCTCTGTGATCCTGGCAAACCCCAGAAAAAGGACCGGACTGACATTTTCCACGTTTACCTGGAGCTGTCAATATCTAGCACTGCAGAAGTGCTAAGTTTGTGAAATTTAAACGGCTGCTAAGCGATCTTCCTTTGTTTTGTTACTCAGTAAGTAGATCTACCTCATTCACTCAGTTTATGACAAACATTTCTGTTTCACTCGCCTCCCAAGCCAACTTCTGTTGGACTTTCTTTATTCTTTTTTTCCCCACAAAAATGCATTTTTTTCCCTCTGAACCTTGAAAGTTTTTTGTTCCCATTACAATCATTGGCACACAAAGCGGGTGGTATCAGAAGTGCAAATGCTTCCATATTCTTTGAATTGCTATAAACTGCTGTGTGGTTTTGTTCATTTTGAGTACCCAGTCTTTTGAAATCCTGGCCAGTCCATTCCATGCTCATGAGTTAACAAGACTATAGACAGGGAGAGAAACAAGAAAGGCCACCCCATTAAAGGGAGAAAATGAAGATCAAAACAGGCTACTGTGCTGTCATATGGTCAGATACAGAACTGTACCTGGAGTGATCACTGATAACAGGCTAGTTAAAGCTGCATCTGTCACTTTGCTGTGACCTTCACCAGTCACCTGGCTCCAGCTTTATGTAAGCTGACTATCTTTCAAGTTAAAAAGGTTTTGATTGAAAATATTAATACCCCTGGAAATCCTCAAACATCTTCACTGAAAACAGTAAGAGGAACAACTTTGAAATTACAAGTCCTGTGGAAAGAATCTGCATGATTTCGTAATGGACATGAGTTATTTTCTTCTCCATTAAACAAGAAGGAACTGAGCACTGAAAGTCCATGCTTACTTGAGGGGTGGAGGATTATCCCATGAAGTTACCCAGTGTCCAGACCAATCCTTAGAAATGCTCAGGCACAAGCTGCTCCGCGCTTCTGGATGTTCTCCTAATCGGGCACCGAGAAACCACAGCATAAGCAGAAGGTCACAGCAGGATGCTGAAATATGTTGCTAGTATCCCAAAATGGACATGGATCCCATTGTTCTAGGGATTAATTCTGGGGGGTGAGCATTCCCAAACTCAGTGTTCCTGTTCCTTCGCACATGGAGTGTGAAGTGAGGGCAGGCAACCCATTGTTAAGCAGAGACATAGGCTTTCATTAAAATACCATGGTGAAGATTGTCTACATTTCACAGAGAGTTCACAACTGAAAATTGCTAGGAAAAATAGGACACAAATCTTATTAAAAAAACAAAGAAAACCCCAAAACAAAACACCACACCACCACCCCACCCCACCCCCAAAAAAAAACAACAACCAAACCAAAGAAACAACCCACAAACCAACAGATTCTCCCTTGGGAGTATTAGAAGGATTGCCTCTTCCTACAAATGGAGGGAGCTGAGAAGGGTTCACCAGACATCATAGCAAACACAGCTCTTTTTAAAAACAGAAAAAACAGAAAAAAATAGAAATTACTTGTTCATATGTTCTACCACTTTTGAGCAAAATTTCTTGTCAGTTCAGCTCTCATCAGAGCACTCGCTGAAGGAGAAGAGAAAGCCTAAAGGCTAATAGTCCACCAGTACCACTAGACATCCCAGTTTGCAAAGAAGGCTGGTCAGTTTACCTCCTGGTGAACTTAGTATTTTACATGATAAGCTGGAAGTAGTCCACCTTAAATAAGATAGCTAGGAAAACACAAATAACTGGAAGGAGAGTAGAGGTAAGATTTTGTTACCTAACACATTAAATAGTTTCATGTCTGGTCTCTCAAAAACAAAGGAAAAAACCCCATCAAAATGCTGAATTTGGCTTCCACAATGCAAAGAACATCTGGAGCATTTCTGCATGACTTAGTTTAATACAGCAAGATTGGAATTTTTAAGTTCCCAAGAAAAAAAAAACCCAAAAAAAACAAATCACCACCACCCCAAAAAAAAAAAAAGCAGAAAAGTTAGTGTTCACTTTCCGCTATCTGCACCAGTTACTGCCTGAATCTAAGTATTTGCCAACTACAATCCAACTATCCTAAAATCCACATAATAAATAGGCATCAAACCGAAGGTGTGCAAAATATCTTTTGATGAGACAAGACCATTTCTTGATTCCCCAAGTCCTACAACTCAGATTTGCTGCTTGAGAAAACTATTTCCCATGAGAAGCTTCTTATCAGCTCTGGGCCCCACTGGTCCAGCAGTGAGTTGCAGGCAAGATACAAACAAACCCAGGGAAAAGGGAAAGATTTCTTTGGCATTATTGTAGTTTCAGCAGGTTCACCTCTTCTCTGATACCTTTCGGAAACCTACAATACAGCAAAAGGGCACTAGGGAGGACAGCTTTTGGATCACCAGAGTTAGCAAGGGTGAACATAGATCTCATCCCAGCAAGGGACCCGCAGAGTCACAAGGCAACAGCTGAACAATGACGCAGGCGTTGCATACCACATCAGCTGGAACTCTCTACAGGGTCACAAGAGCAAGGGAACTAGAGACCTGTTGCCCCATATTTGCCCCATATTCTCCATTTCTTCCTATGGAATCCTCTGACACATCCAGACATGGGTACGGACACAGTATGTGTTGCTGGATGCTATTCTTTTGGACACAAATTGTACTATCAGTCATAGCTAGGCAACGGCAATCATTCCTAATCTTAGAGAGCTGTTTCACCTAACAGCTCCCAACCTGACTTCCTGAGAGCAGTAGGAGACAGCTGCTGAAACCCCATCAATCCAGACAAAGTCAACATGACCTGTGGATTTGGTCCAGCTCCACCAGGAAGGGCCTAACAGTGAGTGCGGCTGAGGAAATATTATTGCAGCCGGGAGGCTTTCTCATGCAGGGTTCTATTTTGGTGCACCATTTCTTGTTGCATGAGCATACCCATGGCATTTTGGAGACTCCAGACACAGACAACACTTAGTCATAGGTCACAATGTTTTTACTGATACGGGTTTCACCATCCTGATTCGGGTGCGAATGCTTGTGTTTGCACTATTCGGACTGCAGTATTATATACTGTGTAATCACTTGCTATGTCCCAGAACATATAATGTGCCCACCAATAAGCACAATAAATAAAATAATAGTGTTTCTTGCCAGTCCAAACAAACATTTTTTTCATTGCTAGCACAGCAAGACAGTACTAGCCCATGGATCTGCAGTGTTTTAGGACTTCATTTAATAATAGCAAGAAAAAAGTCACATGGCTATGAAACGACACAGAAACATGTCATCAACACAAAAACTGGTTATATACAAGGAAATGTTTATTTGATCCATTTGCTAACACACAAATCAACTTGATCTACAACTATTTCATTATACACATTCTCAAACACCAATCCAATCTGAGGTGAGCAATTTGAGGTGATCGCTTCAGGCAAGACAGCCATTTGAGCAGCCAGCAATGGCATCTCTTTCCACAGACTGCAGAGTCTCACCAGCAAAAGTGCTGCACTGAAAATAAGTTAACCCAGTTTACTTGATCCGTGTTAATTATTTTTGCTTGAAACAGAAAAAAAACTCTGGGTTAGCTAATGGGAAATCCTCAAGGACTTGGATAAAGAAGTCATGTGTATCCACTTGCCCTAACCTTTGTTTGGCCTTTTGGCTAAGTACAAGGGGCATATCAGTTAAGTATCTGATGTCTTCTCTCTGGGAAACTCAGTGAGTTAATAAGTCATTTCAAACTATTATGATTTTGATGCATGGAAAAAAAAAAAAACCCTTGGCTTTCCTCAGAAAGTACAGCTGGGTAAGTACAGAGTTTCCCAGCACTGTTTAAGCATGGGTGGGGTGGGAAAAAGAAAGAAATAAAAAAAACCCCAAACCCACCAATAAAAACCAAATTAAGTTTATAAAGAAGGGAAAAAGGAACAGAAATCCTGCCAGGAGTTCAGGAAACCCTTCCTTCCTTGTTTCACTTACGGAGATCAACCAATCCGAATTCTACATGAATACCCTTGCAAAATGCTGATGACTCTACTCAAACTAGAACAGCTAAGGTGCTGAGATTCCATGACGCTCAGCTCCAGTCCTTCAGATATTTGTATAAAGAAGTAGCTTAAGTGATAGGGTTTATGTTTGCAGGATCAGCACTCCAGACAGACAACCCCTTAGGGAGAAACTGACTCTTGTATATGCCTACAGCCCAAAACAGCTATATCCAAATCCTCGCTGTAGACCTCTAGGCACCTCCACAGTACAAGTAGAAAACAGCGATATGATGAGCTCATATGGTCACAGCAAAGCCACTGCCATGTTTCAAGGAGATCTCACCTCCCAAGAAAGGAGTACACAGAGGACTGCTACCATCTTTCTCAATCTATTGCACTGCAAAGTGAAATGGCATTAACCATCATGTAAATGGGATGACCCACTTTGCTCAGTGCTGCAGTGTATGAGACTGTGTTCACAGCTGTGCCTGGCCTTCAGGTGGGAGGACAGAATTCCAGTCCCAGAAAAGGACTTTCTTATTGCCTGTTAACTTGGTCTTCTGTCAGCCTGTAGCCATACCCTTAAATCAAACCAACAATTACATTACATTAAATACCTGATTTTCACCTTGGCACTTAAAAAACATACAGCTTTTCAAGCTGTACAAAATCTACGTGTCACTACTTGTCCCCACTTACAAGAAACAATCAGTGCACAAAAATAAAATAAGTCAACAGAGCGTACATGGCAGAAGTCAAACCCATTTTCTGAGTCCCATTCATGAAATGACTGTTTTTCCTCCTCTCATTTTCACCGTGGCTACCCTAAGCTACAAGATTTTTCTACCTAGGGTTTTCAAAAGACACAAGTTTCATTTAATGTGTATGAAAACAAATTCACGACCATGCCTACACACATTATGTGTTATGAATATTTGTTCCACATATTGATTTTAGCAATATTAGTGACTCCCCTGATTTGCTTCTTGTGGCCAAGCAAGAGCAGATAGTTTGTTAAGAGAAGTTTGAAGCTAGGAAATACATCATGCAGATGTATGCAAGCCAGTACCTCCTCCACACACCCAAGTTTGGCAGGCAGATCTTTCAGAACCGGCTCATAGGATGTGGCTCTGCAAAGATGAAGGCTTTTTAAAGTGATGCACAGGTCCAGGGATTATTTTCATGTCAAGAGAATAATGCTAACTCCATTAAAACAAACCTGTTTACTGCAGTGATTCACAGACCTGTGAAGTCAGAAGAATCCGTTGGGATCCACCCAGTGCAAAACACAGCCCAGGCAATTTCATCCAGTGATTTCTTCAGTAAGCCCCTAACTTTAGAGAAGTCTCAAATCTGTCTTCCAGAATTAAAATCAACTTAAATTTAGAGACTTCAAGGCTATGTCGACACTGCCTTGTGCGACACAGACCTGGGGGCAGGCCACTAAAGCATGACTCTGCAACCATATTGTTAACAACCTGCTGCTCAGCCACCTCCAAATCCCACAGGGCTTATTGTCATGCAGTAGGAACCTTTCCAGGAAAGAACTTGGCCAACCTACCTGTCAGGGGACATCTCCTCAGATTTGACAGACAGGCATTGGTGGATTCAAGCCAGCATGGTTGTATCTCCAGAAATGCCCTATGCTGAACACAGCCTATATATAGTACAAGGAGAAGTTTCTTTCCTACCCCATCATAAAGCTGATCCAAAGCTAATGTTCAGTTTGGATGCGAGATCAACTGGAAAATTGTTCCAAACTTTGGACCATGTTCTAAATGCAACCTGGCCATAGCCCACATGCAAGAAAATCTACCATCACTGCTTTTATCATGTTCCTTTTACCTGATGCACTCCCACCAAAAAGGAAAAGCATGAAATTCGTCATTGCTGTTGGCATAATTCTGCAGGTTAAAAAGCGATTAGCATAACACTGTTTTAGGGGACGGGGTGTAGTTACGTAGTGCAGTCCTATTATAATCATCCATATAAACCAATCACTGATTTAAGTCATCACAGTGTTTGGCCCACTTGCTCTAGAGAGTTTCTACTTTGCACTTGACTCTACAAGCTGCCTTGCACCTCCCACTCCTCCTTCTTTACTGTCTTCATGTAAATAAAAAAAATCAATCGACCCTCACTTCATCAGTAATAAATCAATCACTTGGACCACTCAACTATAAAACAATGACCTTGTGGCTGCAAAAGCAGAATATGTGTTAGCGTGTGGAAGACAACAAGCAAAAGAGAGAAAGAAGTATTTTTGTGTATGGATTTGCTATAGTTCAAAGAGGGTCTTTTTTTTCCTGTCTGTGTCCGAGTTCTCCAGAAGGGCTGTATGAACAGAAAATCTCATTTCTTGCTTGCCAGTTACCCCTAAACAAATCGCAGCATTCCTAACCTCTTTCTGTGTTATTTTCTCAGACTGTGTGGTGTATTCATACCTTTTTTTCCTGAACACAAATGAGTACACATGTCAGAAGCAGACTAGAAATGCTGGGGCACAAGAAGTATATCCTTCTTCTAAAAATCAGGCGATATCACCAATCAAAATTATATTAAAAAAAAAAAAAAAGGCACTTGAACTCCATCTACCCCCTTCCAAACCAAGATAAGGAAATATCTCAAACTTTCCACAAAGCCTCATATTACCTCCTATTGAAGCCAGGAGGCCTTGAGGATCCATCCTATTGTTCCTCTTGCTAGCGCTGCATTCCTACAGAGCTTCTGCATTTGTTCAGAGCTTCTTGTTGTTGTTGTTGTAAAAGCTAAGCATTTACACAAGACAGAGAGCTTGACAGCTTTCCCACAATCCTCAGCATGTGGGAATAGCAAGTAACAAAGTGTTAACACCTGCCAACTGGTGGTTAGGTGTACATGTCTCTGTTAACAACAAACACTGCTGCTAGCAGTCATCAGAGCAAAGCAGCAAATCTGTTCCCTTCTCCAATGTGGAAAACACCAAACAATAACAAAAAAGGCACCTAATTGCTTGATTAAGATATATCAGTGTTGGAAACTGCTGATCTAGAACATTGAATCTCTGACATTTACTTCACTCTTGATTAAACAGAAATGTTTAAAATGAGCTATTGTGCAGGCAGAAGCTCAGAACACTGTGTACCATCCAGGGAATTGTGACAGTGAAACTTTTCACAAAGAAATAAAATTGGAACTACCTCCTCCCCGCTGTTTTATAAAAGCATCAGCTGCTGAGACCCTCTGGCTATTATGAAGAACGGATGGAAGAGCACTAAGGAAGGGTTAGGAGTCAGGTAACTCCTTGATTCCCTTCTGCCCATGTGAAACTTCCAGGGAAAATGTGAAAAAGCTCAGCTCCTGTTGTGAAAAATGCTGCTGAATGGGGGGGTTAGGACTGCTTCTTTATGGAAGGAAGTATTAGTTGTGTACTTTTTAAAATCATGTTTTAATTTGATGATTTCCTAAGGAGCTTCAATGAGCCAGGTGGCCTGAGGCTAAAAGTCTGCTTACTCTAGATTTGTCCTCAGTAGCCAACTTCCTTGTTTTATTGCCTTTTACCTGTGACAAAAAGGTAAGGGAGAAGTGGGTCAACTCACTTGTCTCAAGTAAGCTACAGACTGCCAAGTCAGAAGAAGGCAAACTTCATTAATTTATACTATCCACAAAAGCCCACTGCTGCCCAAATCTCCCTACTGTGCACACAGAAACTCCAGCTCAGCTGGGGAGGGACATTAATCCTGGCTTCCATCAGCCTGCGTTTCTTCAGTAACTGCTATCAGGAAAATAAACGATGCCTTTCTTGAGAGATGGGAGGTATTTCACATTTATACCTTTTCCTTAAACATACTATCTGAAATACTTCAGACAATCATGACTGTCCCTGATTAATCAGCTGGTGACCAGGACAACAGATAATTTTAACCTACACCAGTTCTGCAATCTAGGTCACATGGGAGGAGGAGGGCGAGTGGAATGCATGGGTCACTTCTTTTGGTAGCACTACCAATTTATGCCAGCATTAATGGTGCATGAAACAAAGACTTTCAGTAGTCAGCACCTTGAAACAGAGGACACTTGTTCTCCTTATTTCCTGAAGCATCAAGTATTTGAAAGTTCTACAAGTAGTAGATGGTTAATGGTAATAAATTGGCTTACAAAGACTGGCAGAGCATTGTTCTGACTCTAAGCAACATCATTCACTGAATTGCTACAGTGAAGGCTCAAACATTCAATTAAAGTTCCTTGCAAATGGTTCTATGTGTAGAAAGTGGATAAACAATTGTTTAGTTGGCCAAAAGTGGCTTTCTCCACTACAAATGGGTGAATCAGGTAATAAACTTGCCTGCTAGCATGAATATTGACCTATTTACTGAGCTAGATGTTTCCAAACAGCAACTGGAAAGTTGTGGGGGGGTTTGCTACAGAAGGTTCAGGATCACCTGCACCAGAATAGTACTGGAAGATTATTTCCAAGTTTAATGTGAATATTCAAGCCCTTCAGCTGCTGAATTTAGACTCTGTCACACGGCTTCTGTGACTCAGCCATTTGTTAGTCATCCTCTGCCCATTATATCTCAGAAAAGTTAGAGATACCCTTAACTAGAAAGGCAATCCCCCTCCTTCTCTCTCCTTTCTGCTTGCTCTCTAGATTCACTCCCTTACTTACGAGAGGTCATGTGCTATTTCATTCCCATTCCCTTTTAAACTAAATTTATTTCCTTACAGCCTCACCCATTTTACACCCTTACCCCAGTCTTTATATCTTACCCCACGTGGAGAACGCTTCAGATGATTAACTGATGCCCTTGCACCCCTCTTCAACCCTCCCTTTTCCAAATCCAGCAACCCCACCCTGGTCCTCATCCCTCTTGCACAGGTTTTTATCAACAGCTGCTCTCTTGGCTCTCACAGACCATACTGAATTCAGTGCCATTCTTGCACAGCCTGGCAGCATTATGCAAGAGAACTTGTTTGTTTTTGTCTAAACCTATCCTGGACTAGTTTCTCTAATTTGTCCAAGTTGTTGATCTGTAGAGCTGGAACTTCTGTGCTTCCCTCAAATCAATGCTGCTGCCCAATGTGTTATTTCTACTCTTGCACACTGTTCCCTCCTTCCTTCACTGCATCAAACAGCTTTCTTGTTTCTGCCTTCCAGCCCACTATCTTCTCTTCTTGCTGTTCAGACAATCAACTCCCACCATCCCTCTGCCAGTGATAACTGCACTGATCACAAGCAAGTCTGGTTTTCCCTATATTCCATAACAGATTTTGCAGTTTCACAACTTGTTATTCTCCATTTGGTGAAGAAGAGGGATCTCTGAACTAGCAAAGCTAGAGGGACAGTTGTCCTTATTCAGCCTGAGACAGCACAGCTGTCATTCACTAGGCCAATCATCCAGAAGATGCTGGAGTGTATTATTGATGTCTGATCTGCAGTAGGTAAAGGGGAATACTTGACCATGCAAGAGCATGCAGCACTTAAATCTCAGTCTAGGTACTGAGAAGCAAGAGGAGACTTGGATAGACAGATACACACATGTCCTCACACTCAACACACTCTGAGTATGAGGATGAGAGTCTCTCACACAAAACTCCATCTCTTTTAAAACTAATGGGTAACCTTCCCCTAAGAAAAAACATTTTGGTGGAAAGTTTCTGACCAGTACTAATCTTAGCTCCATCAATGCTACAAACATCCCACACTGACAGCTGTAATGCCACTGCCTCCTACCAAATTTTTCCTGACCTCATTTTCTTTGGTGATAGAAGACATGAACTTTGTTATTGGCTCATTCTCACACTCTTACCTCCCAAATACAGACACATGTGTATTTTATCTGAGGATAGCCCTGTCTTCTTCAGGACGGAACATAACATGACAGCCCCTTGCCCAGCAGCATGCCTGCCCCTTGGTGGGGTTGCTGGACACTGCCAGTCTGCCAAGCAGTGGGGGCAGACAGCGCACACCAGAGCAATAAGTTTAGCTTAGATCCTATAGGTATGAACTTTGTCCACTGTGTTTCTATTTTCAGACCACCTTCTCCTCCAATGCAGAAGAAGAATCTTCCTCTTTGTTCAGGCACCCTGAGACCACAACACTAGTATACTGCAGAGAGAAGAGCTACATCTAAATGCAGGAGAACCACCATGGCCCAGTAGTTAAAGCACAGAGCACATGATCTGGATTCTTCTGTCGTCTTTGACATGGTATTTCTGTAGTACCTTAGGAAGGGCACAAAGTAAATTATCCAGTAGCAGTTCTCCCCTCCCACAGATACGCAAAAGCCTGTAAAACTGTTGCAACTAATTTGCATGGGTGCCTTTTGAAGTCTCCCCATCTCCTGTGCCCCAGCACTCTGTCTGCAACACAGGCATAAAGCTGCATCTACCACATGGAGTCTGGCTCCATCCATCATTTTACCAGGTGGTGAGGATTCTGGCAAGCTCTGATTTGGCAGAGGTGGTAAACCCTTTGGACTATAGAGTTAGTCACAAGCCCTGCATCTAAGGCAGGGCTAAATTTGACATCTGGGTGATCAGATCGTCGGTGAGCAAAGGACAGCATGAAAATAGTCACCTCTGTTTCTAGCTCCTCCTCTGGCTTCTATTCTTCAGTACACAAGATGATGTTTATCTTACCTGAGGCTGTCTCAAGCATTGGTACAGACAGGCTGTCTCCAGATCCCTTTCTGTCCTGTTGTCCCATATTTTAATTTGTTGCCTGTGAGAACACAGCTGTTTGCAACACCAGAACTGTGGGAATTCCAGCAGTGAATGAATGTCCCTGGTAATGAAGGGTCTTGGGGCTATTTGCATCTTTGGGGGATTTGGATGCCCGGTAGGGCAAGGCTGGACCTCATTTTAAGAGAAGGCTCCAGCCCACACCAGTGCCAAGAGGCTGACTAATGCAATTATTTCCTTGCGAAGCAGCATTTTTCAAAGTGCTGATTCTTATTAAGAAAAAGGAACGGATTTGGAGCTCACATTTTGATTTGGTGCCCAGGATTATTTGGAAATTCTTTTTCCTGGAACGAGACATTTTATTCCAAATTTCTCCATGGTGGGGAGAGAGGGTTTCCTGGGCAGAATTAGGATAATGATTACAGCCTGTATACAATCAGCTTTAACCACTGTGGAACTCCAAAAATGAATGTTATTGCTCAGTGGCTTCATAGAAAACAGAAGTATTATTTAACCAGAAGGATAGCAACACATGGAAATAGCTCATTATCATATTTTCTCCCTATTTGAAATGTCACATTGAGTATGTATCTTTCACGTCCACTACACTTTAATTAATTTGGGCTGTGTTTAAATATATTACACAGCATGCTTTATTACAAAATTCTGACACATTCCCATTGATGGAACACAGCTTCTTTCAAACACATGTAAATGGCAGTAGGAGTTACCCTGACTAAATATTGTTTTAAATACAATAAGAATACCACATCATCTCTGTGTCAGCCTGTGTTTTTCTGTGGCATGGAACATATATAGCAAAAACAACATTACATCCAAAGCTTGCTGTTTATTGAAGGGACAATGATGTTAACATTATTATTCTAGGTCTAAATCTTAACCACTTACCTTATTTACATAATTGCAAGACAAACATATATTTTACTCAATGGCTGAATAAGATTCCAGCAGTGTGATTGCCTAGAAATTAAAAAGTAGAATTGCAGGGTGTATGCATGAGATGAAAATGGCTTGTTTTAACACAGCTGGTGCATCTTCTGTGCACTTTTAAACACAGCTCTTACAAAGGATGGTTGTCCTCCTCCACCCAGGTCTCCAACAAAGTGGAGGATTTATTTCATTTGCAGACCTTCCTCTGGAACGCAGTCGCTCCAAAAGTTACTCCTGATTTATACTTGAATAAGCAACTGTCAGAATCAAAACAGTTTTAAAAATCATGTAAAAATAAGACAGTTCACTCAAACTTTAGTGTTTCTTGGACTGAAATCTTATATTTCATGGAACTCTATGTTGAAAGGGATCAGGGACTTTGTGGAAGGTATCAGTAATATCTGACAGATAAGACGTTATCTCTCCACTGTTGTCTCTGTTGAGGCACTCATGAATTAGGTACTGATCTGTAAAACTGTCTTAGGTTGACCTGTCTTGGGTTCAGCAAACACGTAATGACATCTCACCAGCTGCCTCCTCAGGGCAGTTCTATCCCACTCTACCATGCCAGTCCCACTAAATGCCCCCAAGCACTGACGATGCTTGTACCAGGAAAGAATCCCCTTCCTCACTACTTGCACATCGTTCAGGAACCATTCAGAACCAAGGCCAGTGAAGGACACTGGTAATCAGCTGACTGGCCTATCTCCCATACAACAAGCCGCTGCATGACATATAGTCTATCCCAACAGCTTGTTCCAGGGACAGCTCCTTGGACCCTTGTTTCTTCATTCATCCTCCTAAGAGAGCAGTAATCAAAGGTTTATTCTCTGAATCGTGCATTTTAATTTTTTTTTGTTTTTCCTAGCAGATGGCCTTTTTCCAAAATAATTCCTCAAGCAAAGATTCTTATTATGGGAAGGTAATTTGTTCTGAAACAAACTCCCAAACAATGCCATGTGGAACAGTACTCCTGGAATACATGTCCTGTATCTTAGATAAAGGGGAGCCATTAGACTGCGGATCACTGTGTTAGCAGGAATCTGCTCTGTGCTATTAGATACTCTACTTCTTCTATCCTGAGTGTTCTCTCCTCACCCCATGTAATCCTTTCCTCAGGAAACATTTACACTAAGAAGAAAACTGTTTCCCAGCTATTGAGCAATAACAAAAAAGTTGCATTTAGATACAACACATGTCTGCCTTTAAAAATCTGGATTGGTTTTAGATTTAATTCATTCAGTGAATTGTAATAAATGACTAAACATAATTTGGAGAATAACAACAAAAAAACTGAACTGTGTAGCTGGAGCCAAAAGCAATATCTGCAATTCGCTTTTTCCCACTTCTTTGCTCCTTCGGACCCAAGCGTTACTGTTGCAATCCTTTCTTTTTTTGTATTTTATGTGTTTTGTTTTATTTGATTTCTGCATTAAAGGAAAACTCCAGTGTAATATAAACAGATACTATAATCACTATGTCTAATTACAAAGAAGAGCTAAGTGTCTAATACAAAAACATGCAATAAAAAAGAACAATTAACAATCAGATCGAAAGCCACCAACACAGCAATCTGATGAGGCAGGATAGGAAACATTACTCAGCTCTCCTCTGATAGTGTATGGGGAACCAGAATGCTTTGCTGTGTGAGAAGACTGGACTGGGTGTTAGATAGTCTCATGTAGGCTCACTTTCCTATGAAAGTTTGGACCATGTAACCTTTCAAGATCCCTTCTGACCTGGCCTGTTCTGTGATTCTCTAAGATGGGAAGGTCTGCTCTGATGATTCTCAGCTTAACCACAGTTTTTCCTCTTCAGTTTCTTTCTAAAATCAAAAGCTTGCTCTTACTGTTGGGGTTTTTCCTCATTTCCCAGAGAAACAAATGTGAAATTTTATCCTTTTGGTTGCTAGTGTGCAGGATCTTGTGTTCCTTACACATTTAGATTTTCCATAAAAATCATCAGGAATGTATTAAAACAAGCAGGCCTGTTTCCATCTCTTGGCACAAGCCAATGAAGCATTTAGATATATACATGGAGCACAAGGCTGAGTATACATTTGGCAGCTTCCAAAGAAGAGCAGATAATTTAAAAGTGTTCTTGAAGGAGTAATTTCTTTACCTGGCCACAACCACCCCACAAAGAGCAACAGTGAAACTACACAGAGCCTTACTATCCCCAGTTTCACTCGAATTAACAACCAATTCGGGTTTGTTTTGTAGACCTTTAAAAAGACCACCTTGTGTTAAGGGCAGTTCAATACTCTTGTCCATATGCAACTGAATGGGAGTCTAGCTTGCCAAATTCCAGCCTGAAAGTCTGTTCAACCACAAATCCTCTTACCAGAGACTTTGTTGGATTTGAAGGCAGAAAGAACAAAGGGAAAAAGTGGAGCCATGAGAATGATTTTTCAGAGGTTCTCAACACCATCAACCCAGAGCAACAACCATACTGATTCAGCAGAAGATACTCTACAGCAAAAAAAGTCAGATACTTCTCTTTGCCTCTCATGTGTAGGATTTCATGTACATTCGTTTCTGTGTGACTTGGCAGTGCAGCAACAGTTTTTATGGAAGAGACCAACAGAAGACTCATCAGCAACCATACTGACATCTGAAGAGGCATACGTTCACAGGCAGTATTTTGCCTGTTCCCTTTAACCTGATATTTAAGCCCACAAGGTATAGATATACCATGGATAATGCTATTTTCCCTGTACACAGATTTGTGTGTTGTCTGTGCACTGAAGATAACTTCAGCTCTAGGCAGACATTTACTAAAATTCAGATAATGATGCTATAATTCTGAGACAGAAAACCAGAAGCATGCTAGCAACATTGGTTGGTTTTGCTACCTTATTTCTATTCAGGTTTTAAAATAAATTTTAAATAAGTATTTTTTATTTTTTAGCAGAGGACAAGAGGCAAATAATGCTTCTTACAAAAGCAGTCTCTATAGAGCAGTTCTCACTAAGTCATCTTTCCATTCACAGACCTCTTTCAGTTTTCCATGTTGATTTTGAAGAAGAGATTAAATAGCTTTAACAACAATAGGATTACAAGTGTTCAAGGCAAGAGAGAAGCTTTTGGACAGATGAAATATGTCTTTTCAGAGTAAAGTTTGTTACAATCAATCTGCTACAAAGATGATGTGAACATTCAAACCTTCCTGCAGTTTCAAAATGCGTTGATTTAACAAAGGTTTAGGGAACTTAAGTACATTGCTCAGAATAGATCCTAGTCCAGGAGAGTTCTGACTACATAAACCAGGCAATGATTTCTTCCAATATTCGTAACATCCAATATTCATTTCTTTGCTCTAGTGTTCCCATTCTGCATGCAACTTCCCTTGCTTTTATCATTACTGCAATTAATTGTCCTAAATCTAAAACAGTACTGGAAACAGAATTCAACTTAGACAAATCAGACTTAATTTGCAAGAGATTCACTGCAACGTAATCTCTGTAAACAGCTGAAATGTTTACAAGCTGCCTGTACGGGGGAACTAAAAGCCAAGAAGGCTCTCTGAAAGAAGCCTGTAGAAAGACAAGTTTACCTAACTACATATGCCATGCCATGCCATGCCACACCATGATGGGGCTCTTCTGTCTCCAGGGCCTTCAGTTCTACTGAGATTTATAGTATTGAAATTCAATTCTATACACTGCATCTTCCATACAAAAGAAAATAGTGGATTAATCTGCTAGAAAGACGTAGGTGTTCAAAATCTAATTGCTACCAGCAGCCTGATGCAAAATCCTATGAAAGTCTAAGAAAACTTTATCCTTTGTTTCACTGAACTTTATCACTATGCTTTGTTTGCTCTTAGGGTTTTACCTGTGTGCTCCCACCTGTGTCTCTGAGATGACGTGAGATTCCCCATGACTTTTAACTGCATGACTTACTGTAGCAAAACCTAATTCAAAGAAGAGATACAGATTTATCATCAATTCAGTCAGCAGACATGGTCCCCATAGTATAGCTTTCAGAAGAAGAAATCCTAGCTGCTACCAAATGAAATTAAACACCTTGCTGTTTCTAGAAATATCAGGAAAAAAGCTTTTCCTGCCTCCTCTTTGCCAGAGAGTACGAGAAGCGAAAAACATGTCAAACGCTAACACATTATTACCTTGACAGGACAAGGTGTTTTTAGGCTATGAGTAAGAGACTGAGCTATTGAAGTAAAATCCTTGGAAAAATTATATAGTTATTTGTAAATGCCTCTAGCGAATTCATGGCAAAGGGAGTCTGAGATGATGGGCTCTTGTTGTAGAGGGAAGCTACCCATTGATTCAGAGAACATTCCAGGAATTCTAGTGTTTGCTGGGTTCACAAAATAGAGGCAACGTGACCAGGCACAATATGCTATATAATATTGATAAAACCTTTAAAGGCATGAAAATACAAACACGTTATCTTACACTGCTCTGGGCACACCAGAGAGTATTTAAACCCAGCAGTATATACACACTTGTACAAACATAATGTAGTCTTGCTCCCCAAATGTTTGAGCAATTTTTTTTATTAGTATTAATTTTTCTTAATACCAACATAAAACTTGAGTGTTCTGAGAATGCAAAGGTCAGGACATGGACAGGTTATTTTTTCAGTAGAATTAATTATCTTTTTATAAGTTGAATTGGTTTGTTGCTTATGATTCCTGGTCCAGCAAGAAACAGTGAAACAGCTAAGTGATGCTACTAATGGTTTGACAGGCCCCATGTATAAAAGGGATACCTGCTTGTACAGAAAATCAGCCTGCTTACTTGCAAGCATAAACTGGGCATCCAGTCATAGACTCCATTTGGCATCCTAAAAGCCATGTTGGCTTCATGAAATTCTGAGGGTCAGTTCTGGAGGAAAAAACCAAATCGTAAGACATTTTAAATATAAAATACAAAGTAAAACAAAATACATACATAAATTGTAAATGAAAATATATGAATCCAGGGCTAGAAAGAATAGAAGAATAGTGAAGGGTTAGCTTGGGAGAACAGAGAGTGTCCAAGGTGGGTAGATATGATCTAGGTTACTCTTCACCTTATAGATGAATCAGAATGTTTCTGAGTAGAGATAGTTGACAAACAGCCTTAGTGAGAGGGAGCACATGAAGGTCAAAAACCACATAGGTCTTAGAGGCTCATTTACTGATATAATCCAGCATTTTGAATTTGCTAAAGCTTGTAAACAGAGGTGAATTAGAATCTTAAAGAAGAATGCTGTGAAAACCAATGTATGAAGCAACTTGAGCTGCTCACTGATGACAGCATATCAGCAACACAGACCTTCACCCAAATAATATGTTCCACCTTTACACCATCAGGGTGGATGGAATGAGGAGGTGGTTCAGAGCTGAACACTGATGTTACGCTAATTATAATGATTTTGAGAGGTAGGCCAGTGCCAACCTCACGAAGCTCAACAATACGAAGTGCAAGGTCCTTCACTTGGGTCGGGGCAACCCCAGGCACAGCTACAGGTTGGGCGGAGAAAAGATTCAGAGCAGCCCTGCGGAGAAGGACTTGGGGGTGGTGGTTGATGAGAATCTGAACATGAGCCAGCTTCAGTGTGCACTCGCAGCCCAGAAACCAACCATATTCTGGGCGGCATCAAAGTATGACAAATGAGGTGATCCTGCCCCTCTACTCTGCTCTCGTGAGACCTCACTTGGAGTATTGTGTACAGTTCTGGTGTCCTCAACATAAAAAGGACATGGAGCTGCTGGAGCAAGTCCAGAGGAGGGCCACGAGGATGATAAGAGGGCTGGAGCACCTCCCGTATGAAAACAGTCTGAGAAAGTTGGGGCTGTTCAGCCTGGAGAAGAGAAGGCTGCGTGGAGACCTCAGAGCAGCCTTCCAGTACCTGAAGGGGGCCTACAGGGATGCTGGGGAGGGACTTTTCACTAGGGACTATAACAATAGGACAAGGGGTAACGGGTTTAAACTTGAAGAGGGGAAGTTCAGGTTAGATATAAGGAAGAAGTTCTTTACTGTGGGGGTGGTGAGACCCTTGAACAGGTTGCCCAAAGAAGTAGCAAGTGCTCCACCCCTGGAACTATTCAAGGCCAGGTTAGACAGAGCCTTGGGCGACATGGTCTAGTGTAAGGCGTTCCTGCCCATGGCAGGGGTGTTGGAACAAGAACATCTTATAAGGTCCTTTCCAACCCAAATCTTTCTATTGTTTCATGATTCTATACCAGTCACCTGTATGCAGGAAGATCCATAATTCTGATGAACTCTTGGAAATTATAAAGCAAGCAGCTATTAGGTTATGGCATCCTAAAGATCATAGGGAATTAGGGGCTAAACAGTGAGGAAAATTGAAGGAGCAAGGAAGGAAGTGCAAGTCTGTACAAATAAGATGACAGAATTTGGTGCCTAAAGGCATCTGATTCCTCAGTATCTCAGGAAAGCAATAAGGTTGCAAGCAAATCCTACAAGCAAATCCTAAAACCTTGATTATTGCTTTTGCCACTGAGCTCATGTCCCAGTAGGACTTTCTGCTTGAATCAGACTCTAATGTGAGATATTTTAATTGTGATTGCTGAGCCAGCAGGAAATGGTGAGCCCAATGTGCTGGTAATATTTAAGTTAAGCAATCGAAGAGAGACAACATGCAGAGCAATGTGGAACACCGAAGAGGAAAAGAAGTGACAAAATAATGAGTTACCTGGGGTCAAAGAGGAAGGAAGTTGCTGGTAGAAGTAAGAGTAAACATGCCTTGGAGGAAAAGAGGGTGACTTCCTGCTGTTTGGTTTCTTTAAACATATTTTCCCAGCTCTCTCAGCCTCATGTCTGATGCTCCAGTACTTTAATCATCTTCATGGCCCTTTGCTGGACCTACTCCAACATATTCATGTGTCTCTTGCACTGGGGAGCCCAGAACTGGATCCAGAACTCCAGGTGGCTGTCGCCAGGACTGAGAGGAGAGGAAGAGTCACTTCCTTTGACCTACTGTTGATGCTCTACCTAGTGCAGCCCAGGAGGCTGTTGACTTCCTTGCTGCAAGTGTGCACTACTGGCTTTTGGTCAACTTGTCCTGGTCAACAAACTGTCTTCAAAGCTGATTTCCAATTTGATTGACTCTCAGCTTGTCTTGGTGCATGGGGCTGTTCCTCCCCTGTGGCAGGAATTAGCATCTTCCTTTGGTGAACTTTATGAGTTTTTTTTAGCCCATTTCACCAGCCTGTTGAGGTCCCTCTGGATGACAGCACACCATCTGACTATCAATCACTCCTCCCACATTTGTATCATTTGCTGTCCAGACCTGTGCTTACAGAAGAGCCTGTGTCCGGTCATGGCAATGCTTCAGTTGTGAGAGTTGTCCCACCACATCCCTGTGATCCCAAAGGAGATCACTGACGTATAACTGCATGCAGATTTCTTGTTCATTCCTCTGGCTGTGTGTGTTATTGTAGAGGCATTTCAGACAGTCACCCTGTTATGCTGATTTTCAAGATAAAGTACAAGCATTTCCCTCCCTCAGTTCTTCCCTTTCCTTATTAGTGCGTGTAAACTGGGGGTGACAGTCCATCAATTCTGTTTTGTTGGGTTCAACAGGTCTGTCTTGTCCACATCAGCCTGCACCCTTTCCTTACCAGCCTGGATGGCTGGTTCCATCCAGGTTTCCTCACTTGATTGTGGGCCAGGTCTCTCCCCTGTCCTTCCTAGCTTAAAGCTCTCCTCACCAGATTGGCCAGCCTTTTGGCAAGGATGCTTTTGCTCCACTTAAAGGTACCTTTATCTCTTCCTAGCAGTCCTTGATCATCAAAAGTGGGTCCCACTGAGTTTTATTTTCAAGATATAATTACCATTCCTCTGCCAGGAGAGCAGATAAGACAGAACTATTGCAGAAGACCAGCAAAGAAAGACTCAGCCTATTGCATTTGCGGAGAAGGCTGTGAGGGGAGCAGGGTGACTATGTTGTGTCAACACTCCAACCTGATTACATCAAAATACCTCTCAGAGTTTCTCCAGTATAGACCACTGTCTTAAATATATCTTCTCCACTGACCATAGCGAAGTCTTAACTCCAAAATCAACATCCCAGCTAAATAAAATAAAATAAAATAAAAAACTTTCATGTTTTCATGTTTGTTTATCAGAGTTGCTCATAAACTGTTACAAGACCTAGATTTGCACATCAGCAGCATAAGAGGAACTAGCATGATATACTACAGCTACAACAAAGAAACCTTTTTCCACATTAACTATCTCAGCTGATGAGAAGGTAATGCAGTACTTGTCAGAAGCTAGGCAGAAATTGCCATCAACATATCGAAAAATTTATTGTAAATTTTAGGAAAAAAACTTCACAATTTTTCCAGGGGCAAGCTTAATAACATGCATAAGCTGAGATGCACATTTCTAGCCCCTCTTTTCCTCACTCATTATAGTTCACACCCTCCTGCCTGTGAACAAAGATCTCTGTAAGGTAAGAGTCACAATAGGTGGTAAACACTCCAACATTTAAGGGCTTGTTTAGATGGTAAATGGAACCAATCCAATTAAATCAGTTGTAAATCACACCCTTAGCATTTCAGCAATAGTTAGCATGAGACACAGATTCAGAGCCATTTTAGTATAGCTTAATGTGATTCCTTTTATCAGCTTAAATTACATCAAAACCAGGGACTACAAATAGACCTTAATCAAAATATTATTAATTAGAATGCAGCTATTTCCTTCGGTTCTAGTTACCACATAGACTAATCCTAAGACTTTCTAAACATATGCATATGCACACAGAATGCTCACTGGTTCAGTGGGAAGACAGATTACAAATTACTCAGTGCTGCCAATTAGTGAACAAGCAGGAAAAAAAAATCTGCAAATAGAAGTAAAGCAGAATGCCTCACAAAATGTATGCTATTTCTCTTTTTTTCTTGATAAATGTCATCACTGGTACTTTATAGCATCGTAGCAAGAGAAGCAGTGAACATCCCGTAATATTAAATATTGGAAAATATGTAAGAATATATAATATTTAGGAAAGAAATTCTCATTCCAGCACTCTGTTAAATATTTAGCAAAGATTCTCAGAATCTCACAAGTTCTGTATCTCAACTGTGTCAGCTTGAGATACATATCAGCAAATGGCAAAAGAGGAAGGCTTTTATGCTAATATATTGGCATGATTGGTCAGGAATACTGCAAACAAGTTTCTGCAGGAGCTCCCCCCCCAAACAAATTAGTGCTACTACATACACAAGCCTCTGGTAAGTTCTCTACCAGCATTTCTGTGGTCATGTTAAACCAGTGCAAATGTGCAAAAGCAAGCAAATCTTTAACTCTGCGTATTCTGCAGAAAGTTTTCAAGTATCTTCCTGTGAGGATTCAACAGAAAATTTTGACCCATTAAGCTCATTCAGTCAGGGAAGAAAAAATACCACGTGATCAATAACAAACAGGCAGCACAGCTTGAATTACCAATATTGAACACCTCCACAAACCGCAGAGTAATTTACAACACGTCATTCAGCAGCAAAGACTTTTGAGGAAACTGCAGCCAACTGGGAGATGTTGCGTAAATAGACATATAGGCAAGATTCAAATAAAGAATTTTTTCAGCTTTAATGCATACAGACCTAATGCAGCATCTAGTTTTCTTTTACTCTCCTGTCAGCAAGTGAGACTGTTTTCCATGGAACACGTACAGCCCATGCTCTGGCATGGACTGACTTTCAGTATCAGGGAATCCTATTCAATGCTCTGCAGAAGGGTTATGGCCAGTAAATAAATACAACTTTGCAAAATTAGCATCATTGACCTCCACTCGGAAGCCAGCTCTCACGGTACAAAATACTGCTGTCACAGGATGGCTTCAGGTAGATGCCATATCCACTGCATCCTGGGGTTAATTGTGAATGTTTGTGTGAGTTTTTGCCACTCCACTATGAGCTTATATGGTCAGATACTAGCTCAGCAGCAGAAGACATGGAAAGGGAGATGATTACTCTCTGTAAATATACCAAGGAGGAAGTATATTAGGGGAGAAAAGAAATATGTAAAAACAATGTTGGCACAGCAATAGGGAGAAGTCAGACAGAAGTATGTTTAGATATTATGAAAAAAAGGTCATAAGCTTCAGGAAAAAAAGTGACTCTGAGGCAGATTTTGCATAAAAATAACAAGGGGGGAAAAAAACAACCTTTCTTTTTTAACACGGAATTTCATCAGTTGATACCAATCATGGTACAATGCAGTTATTTGTGGCAGGAGGGGACAGGCCTGGGAAGGTCCCTTTACTTCTGCCAAACTTGTGTATGTAGATAGACAGATGGGTTTGTTATATATAGCAAGGTGAGCCTCAGAATAGTAAGATCACAAAGGCAAATTTATTTTCTCAAGGAAAAATCTCAAACCAGCAGTGAGTAGCTAACACAAGCAACTGTGTTAGAGCATTGGCCACTGCTTTTTCAAAATATTGGCATGCTGTTGTCATGCAGCTATTATGAAGAAATCACACTGCGAAGCAAGAAGCCTTCCTGCAAACCAGGATGGGAAGCCCAGAATCAGCTGCATTTTGTTCACTGCAGGGGTTTCTCTAAAGGGAAAAAAAAAAATCTGATCATTGGTTTTGCACACACTAAGAAAAATTCAGTTTGCAAACAATGAACATCCTTTGTGTTCAGCGTTGGCAAAGCAATTGATTCTATTTTGAGATTGGACCTGTGCCACTGCAAAAGCAGTTCGTCTTTTCCGTTCTGAAAAGTACTGTAATGAAGAGCTTCAGCAGAGAGAATTTTTATCATTAGGCTCAGGCTATATTCTCTTTTAATTTCTCTCTCTTCACAAAACAAAATGTGTGGAATCCATCATTCCAGCATATTGAGAAGTAAAATAACTCTGAGATACTGCAGAAAATGTTAGGACTTACTATGTAACAAACAGTATGCTGTTATCTTCCTTCTTAATGGAGTTTTCCCTGCTTTCTCCACTAACATTTAGGAACACATTATGAGGGTATGGCTTCCACTGCATGAATACAAATGTTGATGCAAAAATTTGACTCTCTTCAAAGATATCATCTCTTTATTAATCAGAAGATTCAATGGATATTTCTATCAATGGGTCTCAGTATGCACACTGTGTATGTGGTAGAATAACAGAGAAAACATCGCACAAATATCAGGCAAGATATGGGGTCACATAAGTAGAAAAAATGGTTCATGTGCCAGAGAGCTTTTCTTTTGAAACCTTATGTGTTCAAGTGCTCACACTCTCTCTCAAAGAAGAGCCCTTTTTATGTCCAAGCAAGCAGAATGAGTCCACTTGGAAAAAAATCTGTCCTTCCAATAGCACCTTTATGATAAACTAAGAGTAATTCCCTAAAATGGGGACCTTACTACTGGTTTCTGAATCCAAAAGCTTCTTTTTTCCTAACTGTGTCAGCGTGTCTAACAAAAGATTTCACTTCTCCCTGCAAACCTTGCCTCTCTCATATCCTTAGACCATCTTGACTAGAACAACCCCACTGCATTAAAAAAAGACTCACAGACTTAAAACTTGACAGACGTTTCTTTTTAACACCTTTTTATACAAAAGCAGTAACAGCAGGTAGTAAACCAACACTGCTGCACAGCATGATGTAGGAAGGAAGTGCTATAAACCCTATCACAATTATTTCAGTGAAAGACAAGGCCATCATTACTGTTGTATTGATCAACCTCCCCCTCCCATCTCCACTGTTTGGAAATTCATTCGCATTATTATTGCTGTTCCAGACAGTATTATTATAACAGACCTGCATTATACAATAAGAGGCTTTGGTATAATTGACATCTGAAGCACCAGGGAGCTTGAATGTTTGCTACTCGTTAGAATGTGGTCTCCAGAGGGAGACTTTTCCTCTCACAAAAGGGGCTATCACATAGCCATTGCAGTGTGTAAATCAAATCCTCGGTGACTGCTGTTTTTTCATTACTTGTCTGTGACCTGGAACTGAATCTTTGCAAGACTTGTACTGCTGATTATCCATCTACCTCTGGAACCTACAACAATACACTGCAGTGATGAACCAATACCTACAAATAGGGTAAAGTAAATGACCTACTTGGGTTAAAAGAACAGGAATCTGTTTATTTTTCAGCCTCATTAAATAGGAAATTGAAAATATAATCCCATCGTTTGGGTCCTAGGTTCTGTGGAAAATCTCTGGTTTCCATGCATAGCTGAGCACAGGGCAGACACACGAGGCACAGGTAGATTTAAAGCATCCATTCCTCCCACTTCCCAACCAAATTAAGCTTTTGCCAGAGGTGGTCATTAAAAGACCCTCATGTTGCATATCAAAGGCCTTGGCAAAATAAAAGACACTAATTTACGTAGGGTTTCTACTACAAGAGCAACAGAGTGTGGTTTGAAAGCCCAGGCATGCTGGGACCTCAGTCTGGCAGGAGCCGAGGTGGGGCAGTACACATACAGCGCTACTGAACCCCATCTCCCACTGGTGGCCATGCACTGAGCAAAGCACATGAACAAAATCAGGCCCCAGCCCCCAGACAACACATTAGACTAACCAATTTTTAATGTCTGTCCAGGGCCAGCTACTATAAATCATAGCGGTAATGATTTATAAAGGAGAATTGAGGCCACAGCACTGAGCCTCTACAGCTGCCGTAACACAGGGAAATTCTGCTGCATGCCCCAAAATCAACATAATTCACCAAGTTGATACTCCACGTGAGCGGGCCTGGGAAGGAATTCCACCATGCACCATTTGCATGGCTTCACAAGCCCAAAGGCCTGTTGGCAGCTCACCCTGCCCATGCCAGCTGTATGTGCACAGCCAAAGAGCGATATGTGGCTTCATTCCCTGTTGCTATCACGGTTTCAAGGAAATGTTACAAACTGACACAGGTCACAACCACTCATTCTTAAGTCAGGACCTGAAACAGCTCTGCCAATACCAGAACTGAGGAGAAGGAAGAAGGGGGTAAAGGGTAGGGCTGAGCAAACAACTGCAGTTGTCTTCGAAGTAGCCAACCCTGAAACCCAATGAAAGGTAGCTTTGCTCAGGACACATGAAGGAGCGTGAGGTCCTTCACCCTCCCACGAGCCATTTCCAGCAAGGTGCACTCATGAGCGCACATGGCAGAAGAAAGGTCACACTGCAGCATCCACAGCCTGCTCCTGTCCCTAAAAAGACTGCTTCTACCCTTTTGCCTCCTGTAGCAGAAACGAAACAATTCTGCAGCATGAACCACTGCCTCTTCCTCATGTCAAACTGGATTCAAAGCCTGATATCATGCTAGTGGCTTGTTGCTGCTTGGCTTCAGTCTATGGGGCTGTGGTGGGTGGAGAAGCAGGAGAAGGAACTTCTTGATCTGGTATTGAATGTACATCCTTTCAATCACATGAAACTGGTGCTTTGTGAGTAGTGAGTCAGGGAAAGGCAAGAGGCTCTTTGCTATCCTGTTAGGGATGGATGTCTCTAAATAACCAAGGAAGCAAGAGATGCTGGAATGCATGGGGAGGCAAATGCAGGAGAAACAAGCTAAGTTTTTTGCTTGCATGCAAGCAGGGCACACAGATCTAATTCTACCCACAAGCCAGCAGTTACCTAGCTAGTTCTGCACCTAGAAAAAGAGGGGAGGTGACTAATGGAGCTGGTTTAGGAGGAGGTATGAGACCAAAAGGCCTGGCTGCTGTAAGGAAGGTACTGGGCTCAGTTTTGCCAGTCATTGCCAAACCCCTTGTCTCCCTCTGACAACAGCGGCAGATATAGGCATACACCAAAGCAAGTAGATGATCCAGCAGCCACCACACACCAAGGCAACAGTGCCAACATTTGTTTTCAATATTCGGGAACTCCAAGCAACTAAGTAGTAGCATTTAGTACTAAAACAAAACAACAGAAACCTCAGTGGTGCTCTCCTGCAATTACTTCAAATAAGACCCATCTTATTCTCCTGTATTTGTACTTGGCAGGGGGAGGTGAACTTATCTGCTGCCTGTAATGTTGGCTTAAGAGCTCTGCTTAGGACACCATCGTAATTCTTGTCTTTCTTTTTTGCTAATGGTTGCATACCTCTGATTAAAACCTGCATGGTGCATTAAAGGCTAAAACAGATGATGAGTGCCACATAGTACTTTGCATTAGATCAGAGCTGATTAAAATTTTTGATGATCCAGCAGCTAGAAGAGGAAGCTGCATAAACAGAGAAAATATTCAGCTGTTATTGTTGTAGGAGGCAGTGGCTTTTGTTTGACACAAGATACAAAACAGTAACTAAATGGACAATGTACTCTCTTGGTCAATGAATGGCTTTATACCACAAAAGAGCTCTGTAAAGAAAAGCTAGTGAATTAATCAGTCCAAATATTTGTAAGACTTCTTGCTTGTGTTCAAGTGGGCAGTCCTTCCCCAACAACAGTTTTGGAGCTGGATGCTAGTTAGTTTACTTGATTGTTACCTTTGTGGTGATTAAAAATATTTTAAACAAATAAACAAACAACAAAGCAGTATAGTAATAGTTAAAGATATTAACCCAAGTGCATATCAGATCAGCATCCAGACAGATATCTTTAGTAATCTCTGCCAGCATGCAGTTAAGCAAAACTCTGTTGCTGCTCTGGGTGAAAAGATTTAGTTAAACAGGACTGATAAGTTGCAGAGGAGGAAGCTGCCTGATTAAACGTGGTACTGGCAGAAAGCTGGCAATACGAGCAGACCAAACTTGCAGCAGAGGGAGGTCCACTTTCTAAGGTCATCCAAAATTTGGTAGAACTGTGCATAGATCAAGTGCATTGAATAAGAAAAGAGCCAGAGATGAGTGAGGAGAGAAGGAAGAGAGGGGAAAAACAAAAAAGGGAAAAAACCCAACAGAACTGTTTTTAAGGAAAGTAGATTTTGTCTTCTCTTTGGTGGTCATCTTAACTTAAACAAAGAACATTAGGGTTTTTTTATATGTAGCTTTTAAAGATCCCTTCCTCCATAAACCAGTTTTCAAAGAAAGCCAGTTGATGCAGCTATTTTGCAAGACCAAGCACAAGTTACTAGCTCACTGTTTGTAAAAATGCTCCTACTTGTTTAGTTAAATAGTTAAATTTAACTAGTTAATAGCTTAACACTGGTGTTGCAATGGTTTCTTTTTGCAATTAATGCCTTGCATATATACTTCTAATCCAGAGCATGGCATTCAGATCAATAGATGGCTACGGTTATGGCATTGAAGAGAATTAAATCCAGGACTTCCATACATTCACTACAGCTTTAGAGCTGTCTCAGATGCAGAAACACATCTTTCTGAAGAAGTATCTACACCTTTAGGTTAACTTTAACCCTAGAATAGCTGGTCTATGAAGAGTAACCTTTAAAATCAGTTATATGTACTTAAAACTGAAATAAACCACCAAATCCCCTTTTAGATTCAAGAAAAGAGTGCTGTGTGAAAAGCATACTTTGAGAAGCCCAGAATTAGCAGAGGAAAGCCACAAAAGCCACAGAAAGTGTAACACTTCTATTGGTATCACATAAAAAGACACATCTGTAACTGCAAGAAAGCTGTAGCTTGCTCTTGCTCCAGACTGCCTCAGGATATGGGTCCCAGACATCTGAACCCTCCTGGGCAAATGCCCTGCTCACCACATGGACAGCTACAAGTACTTTCTCAAGCAATCTCTTGTTCGAATCCCATGCAGAGAATGCTGACCAGAGACCTCTGCCTCTCCTGCATGTACTTCACTAATCTTAGCTCCTTGCTTTGATAATTCTCTCTGAGGCAAGAAACTTTCTTTGCACATCCCATGAAGACTTGGGTGCCCAAAGCAGAAAGAAGCCAACACAAGGCCTACTTATCTTAAATAATCATTTAGCATATTGGAGAGCATCCTGCCATGTCGAGGGCAGGGTGAGCTGGGAGATCTCCTGTCAGAGTGCATCATTGTTGCTATTCAGACATGCTTTTTCTAAAGTAGGCTGTTGTAATCGGAGAAAAAAAAAGAAACATAGCTGCATTTCTAGCTTCAAAGCATACCTAGTGCTATCTCTAACCATGTATTTTTTTCCTATTTTTGCTACCCACAACCTCATTGCAGCAGATTACCTATTTAAGATGCAGAAGTGAAAAGGAAGTCATCTTAGAAAGAGAGAAAAAAGAAAAAGGCAAAGTACTGCAAAGCACATCACAGACATCACTGACAGCTTCAAACAAAACTGGTACGACAAGCCAAAGAAGTAACTAAATAATCACTTCTGTTATGGAGATAATGGGGTTTGATTCCCAAAAACTGTATCAAATGTTCTATGTATTTGCACTGTGTTACAGTTAAGTCCTCTTTCCCCTTAATATTTGAAAGGGAACATACTCCAAAGGCATGCTAGCTAGATTACATGAACACATTATAAGTTTCACAATCTTGAGAGCATCCTACTTTGATCTCAGAAGTTGATTGTTGGAGCCCCACAGAGCAAAAAGATAACACAGGAGGGTCTTTTCACTGATACACACATAAGGAAAAATTTACGAGATTTCTGTGAAATTGCTTTGGTTTAGAATTTTTCTCAAGTGCTTCATTTCAACTATAAATAGAAAATAGAATCTTGTGACAAAGATGTAGTTGACATAGTGTGCAATTTATCATCTGTGAGCACATTTCAGAGCACTTGTCTCAAAGCTGACATGCTGTGTGGACTGTGGAATACGACTACTTTAATATATTCCATGACAAATGCAAGCAAAAGTAGCTGGGATGCAAACAATCCACAAAGGAAATTCTCCACTGACTCTCCTGATCTGGACTTCTTTGTGATAAAAGATAACCTTGTGGAGCCGTAAGTCTTACAGCTTAAATAGAAAAAGCATTGCTTCTCTGGCCCAATTCCTACCATGCTTTTGCCATGGCTTGTAAAGACCTATTCCTGGAAGCACACTATTAAACAGATTTTACTTCTTCCCCTCAAAATACTGCAGACATGCAAATGATCATTTACATATATGTAGACAGCCACTGAGGCCAGCAAACTAACAAACAGAAATGAAATAATTTGATTCCAAGGTTGTCACTCTGTTTCACAGTATCTTTCTCCTGGAAACCATTTCTAGCAAGAATGAAAAATAATGGTTTACAGTAGACCACTCATGCTAAAATATATTCTTCCACATCTCAGGCAGCAGACCAATGCATGTAAATACAGATTTACTCTACTAGTAGCAGCACAACTGAAAGAAGCAGCGGACCTCATCTGCCAAAATCCAGCATAACATGTCAAGGGCTGTAGGTGATTTAAGGCTGCAGCACCTGGAAGGTGAGGTGCCCAACCTCAGAAAGCAGACACTGACAATTACAGGAGAGGGTTCTAGCTTCAAGCCCACTTGAATTTTGGCTTCAGCGACTATATGATACTGAACACACTTGGATTTTCACTGAGAATCTTTTCTTTTTCTTCTTTGTGGTCTAAAAGGCTGCCCATACGCTGGAAGGGCAAACTCATAACTTTAGCAGAGATTACTGGTCAAGTGGTTTAAAGGTTGCCCTGTCCCTCCAAGCCACTTTCTAACTCTTTCTGCACAGGTATAAATCCAAAGGGACGAGTCTGGCTCCAGCAGAAGTCTCTGGATTTGCACAGGGATAACTCGTAGCAGACTGGCTCGTAGTTTTTGTTTTACAATTTTCATAATAAGTGAAAGCAACAGCAGACAACTGTTCTTACAAAATAAGGCCCTGAACAATATTTGCCCATTTTTTTCTCTGCTTCCTGTAGTATCTGCTTCTCCTACACAAGCAGCATGTACCCCTGCAACTGGTAACAGCAATAGCCTTATACGCTGGGGGACACACCACCAGAGGGCAACGAAACACATGGACATGTGTCAGCATCTTATAGATGGAGCTTTTTGGCCCCAAGTCTGGCATGTTAAAAGCTCCTGAGTTAGCCATAAAACACACTTGCAGCTGCCATGTGTTTTAAGACCACAGCCAGTCTGTGCTTCTGCCTGACATTTTAAGAAGAGAATCAAGCTGCAACTGCTTGTCTTGCACTGATCAAACCTTGCAGAGCTAGCAGCTTCCATAGTCGTAACTGGGACCTTAGAGTCCAAGACAAGTACTTCCACTGGAACTTTCCACCCAAACCTGCCAACGAGCCTTCGGCTTCACATTCATTGACACTCCTTCACCTCCATGCAGCTCAAGCAAGGGAGAGATCCAAGCTCTGCCTGAGCCCCACTAGCTGGGAAGTGGCTCATTCGGATGACTTTGATGTCACTTGGGAGGAAATTATGATATTTGCTGGCACACGATAAACTGTCATTGAGGAGTTTTCACTCTTCTGTGTCGATTTGCAATTGCTGCTTTTGAAATCCAGTCACTGACTAAGAACAGGTTATACATTTTTTTAGTGCTAGGAAGACTATGCATAGAAATATATGTAATATACCTTCAGATTCATGTCACCTTTCAACATTTTATAAATTTGAAGAGCAATACATGGTCATTGATTGACTACAGATCAAATCTGAATCTTGCATTTGTAAGTGACCAGTTTACCAATGATACCATTTAACCATCCTCCTTGGGCACCAGAAACTGCTACCTGGGATTTTAAACACCAGATGCAGATTTTAGGTGTCCTTGGTAAATTCTAATTGGCCTAATCCAGAAGCTAGTTTCTGCGAGAGCACTCAGAATCAGTTGCCTGTTTTGGCAGTCCATACATTCAGGAGGTGCTTGGGTAGAATGTGGACAGATGTCACCTGGTTTAAAAACATGTGTCCTAAACACATTTGTATGACCTATGAGTAGCTGGCTAATAGCTCCGCAGCTCTCATGGTCTCAGCTCTTGATTACACCAGAACAAGCTCAGAATTACGCATGCGGCATCCAGGTATTGACAAAGTCTTCTCTGTTTTCCTTGCCACTAATCTGATCAAGGGAGGTGTTGAAGTCCATGAGAGCCAAAGTGATTTCACAACTTAACAGAATCAGCATCTTAATCACATTAAAAATATTTCGTTAATACAAAGCCAAAGAATGAAGGCAAACATTTACCATAAGTAATGAGAGCTTTCAAAAAGAAATATGCTCTATGTTAGACATTACCAACCACAGTAACTTTTGTCTTCCAGGCATGAGTCAGAAGGTTAGATTAACTTTCAACACTACTATACAGACATTAATGATTGGTATCTCAAAGACTGGTACCATGGTGGAGTTTGCATAATTACCAGTGAAGGAGCACAGCCACAACAGGTACAAAAATAGAGTTCATGAAAGTCTGAGAAAAACAGACTTCAAAAAACTCTGAGAATGCTTTAGTCTTAGGGACTAGGATAAGGCTTCTGTAAAAAGAAGGGAAGTAGCTGAGGCACGTAAAAGATGAAGAGATTTAAGAAGTAGGGTAGGAGGGGAAGGAGAAAAGACTGAGACTGGGATTTGGAACAAGATTCTGTAAATGTTGCTTTAACTATTAATTGAAGAGTAAACAGCCTATTTAATTCTTGTGGAATATGTGCATGAAAAGCAGCAATACAAGTCAGATCTGCCCCATGTGGATGCTGTTTATGAAGCAGCCTCCTTGGAAATGTTCCTCAGACTTTTGACAAATGAACTTTCTGTAGGTTGTACGTTTGAACACGGAATGCCTCTTGTTTCCATCTGCCTTTGGTTTGTGTAGTTCCTTGAGTGCTTAACACAGAGACAGACATTCAGTGAAAAGAAGGGTTTATTGAGTGGCAAAAGCACATTCTAGGAGAATGCACTAGGAGAAAAAAAACAAACCAACAAAAACAACCCACAACCAACCACTGGTTTCTACAGAAATGAAACCACTGAAAAGAAAAAAAAAAGCTTTTAAAAAAGTACATACATTTTTCATGGAGTGAGCCTAAAGCACTTATTTATATTTCATCTCTGTATGACACGGTTTTGTTCATCTAATTCCATTTAGAACATTACAATTTTTGTTTCAAATGTCTCTGTGCTGAAACGTATTCTCTAAAGTGCCCTGGAGCTGCTGGTATTGTGAATGTTATCTAAATGACTCATTCGAATTTTTAAGGACAACTCAGCTTAGAAATACAGTATTCTGTTTTTCAATTATTTTTCTTTTAAAGTTTTTAGTTTGGGGTGCAAAAAAGAAAGATGTAGAACAGATAACATTTGAATGAAGTCACACAATTGCTGCTGTTTTCTACTTTATGGAATGAAGCCAGACATGTGCAAGTAGCACGGTTTCTCCTGATATGCACAGGGTGAATCTTGATTGCTTACAGCATTCCTGTAAAGGCCATTTCATGAAAAATACAAATCTCTCTCTCTCTCTTTGATCAGGAAGAAAAGGACAACTATCAAACACTGCTGCTTATACAATGTCTGTTCCTATTGTGCTGCTACACATTCTACAAATAGCAGATCTTTAACTTAGCATTTCATGCACGCATTGTCTTTGCACACCCACATATACCTGTATGGCGAAATTCTAGCTCCAGTGAAATAGAAATCTTTATAAAATGCATACTATACCATAATATTATACACACAAATATTTACAAGTAGTTGCCTGCATATAAAGCAGGTCTGGTTCTGCATCGTGTATATCACAGGACCCCAGAAGCTGCAACGCCAATATTTTGAGGGCAGACTTTGTTATTTTGCTGAAGTAGACAGACTTAAGGGCTAAATTCTATGCTTTTCTGAAAAAGAATTCAAACTCAGGAATACCTCACTGGTTTCACTGACGCTGGAAAGTCACTGTAGAAATGATACTCCTGTAGTATCAGCATACAGTAAGACAGGAATTCATTGGCTATCTAGCTACTTTAACTACAACAACGTTCTGAGTTATCTTTTCTTTCACACTAGATGTTTCTGTACAGAACCAGAAAGCTGATCGAAGGGCATATCCTTTCAGGCAGTACAGATACCTATTTCACATCAATCTATAGAATTGCATGGTTTTACATACAGAAATGCACAATCTGAACTATATTTGTTGTCTGGTCTCTGCAATTAAATTAAAGCAAGCTGGTCTTCCGCTCAATGGAGAATAAGCTTTTCTGAGGCTGCCAGGACAAGTCCTCTGAAGAAGTCAGGCCATTTTCCAGAAGAGAAAAGCATGCTTTCCCAAATAACCATGCCAGCCTTAACTATGCATACAGATATAATTCCCTAAAAATTCAGGCCAAGAAGGATACCTGATGCACCTACTGTGTATTCACAGACTGTTAACTTTAATCAAAACATCCTAGTTGATGCCCAAAGACTTTCATGAGGGAAAAGCACTACTGTGCTTAGAAGTCTATCTGCCACAGGCACAGGGCTGGCAAGACTTAAGGAAGCCCTGCAAAGGCAAGGAATTAATCATCTGAGATGTACACAAATGATCCTAGCAGACGAACCACACCTCATGCTATATGAGGTGAAAGATCCACAGAACCTGCCAACCTGACCCAGGGAAAATTCCCTCCCTCCAACTAAGGCAATCTGTAATCACCCTCTATACCACCTACAAGGAGATCTTCTGCTCTGGCCAATCTCTAATGCTGCAGGGGAAAGCAATTAATAACAATAAAAAGAAGCAGCATACAGAAATCTTTGTTCATTGCACAACAGAGGAGATTAAATCTGCCCTGATCATCTTCAGATAGCTCACTGGAAATCTGGGACATGACATACAGGTCTATTAATTGTCTTAATGTGGAGTTGCTAGCTATAACCTTTTGAGTGCAATGCTTTGCCCTAAGTAAAGGGACAAGCAAGGCTAGCTGCACAGGGACACAGCCATCCAGCCCAGGCTTATCAAAAGGCTATCACAACTCTCTCTCTCTGACCCTTACCCAAAGGGACACTCTCACATTCAGCAGACCTCGCAGCCAGAAAGCAGCTTCTTATTTCAAGACTGAATTAACTGAACTTCCGCTTCTGTCAGCCAGGTGGAAAAGCTTCTGCTCTCAGGTATCTTCTGCAGAGTGACCTCTCAACCTGCTCTTAAATTAGTTGAATACTCTGAATTCTTTAAGCCCCTTATCCCCGTGCTTGTTTTCAAGCCTTTAGCTTATTTTATAGCCCAGCTTGAGCAGAACAGGACACATCAGCCAAGGAGGAAGCTTACAAACAATACTGTTTTTCTCCTTTTCATGGACCACATCAGCCCTTTTTCCCATAGCAAAGCAGCAAAAGTTCAAGTTAAAGAAATTATCTGTGATGCCACCTAAGTCCTTCCACTAGCAACTGCTTTCCAAAATGTGATTTACTCCATTCGCTATTCCAATATATACAAGCTAGGGCTTGACTGTATCAAAAACCACTGTTTTGTTGGAGCAGAAATATTAAACTAGATGATCACTCTTTACCCTGGCCTTATTGCTTACCTCGTCAGTAATCCTTGCATTGGACTTGACCAGCAAATGTGATACATCATTGACTATACTGCTGATCAAGATTTGCCTGCCCCACTCTCTCAGTGTATGGAGAATAAATTTGCCATGAAAGTATCTGAAAGAGCCTGAATGAATTATCGGGAGAGGATGCTTACCTGTAGACACTGTCACAATGGGAAGCAGAGAAAGATTCTTGAGTAAGTATTTTAGGCAGTGGGTAAACTATAAAGCTGAAGAATTTTTCTTTGCTTGTACAGAGAAAAAGAAAAAAAAGTAGAGGAGAGATTTTTCTCAGAGGATGTCAACTGCATTGCTGATTGAGGTGGAAAATCTGTGAAGGAGCCCCTTGTTAGAACTGTTGGCAGTGTATCATTGAGCACTGTACATGCTTTCTCTGTACCAGGCAGGGATTTCTCATTTCATGTATCATTCAGAACTTGCTGTAACCCTTCCAAAAGTCACATTACATTGTCATACACTCCCATTAACACAGAGACCTTCATTTCATGCGGAAACTGGCTGCTCTGGAAAACAGGCATAGGGAGCAGGTGCTACAGGTGGCCTTTTCACATTGAGATGCTCCACCAATACACTCAGCCAGGGAGTAGTGTTTCTGCTGAAGTTGAATTGCATCTCTCCAGCTTTCAGCACCTGCATTGGGCATTGTACCTGGGTGTTCCACATCTTTCTAACATCCTTCTCCACCACCAACGTATCTCATGCCAATTCTAGTACTTACAGCATTCCCAGCCAAATTAAACACAGGAGCTGCCATCAACTAATACTGAATTTTCTGTAAACATAAGGAAATCTCAGCAACATATCTTAAACTATCAGCTAAAACCCTATTCCCTGAAGAGAGAAAGGCCAGGCTATATTCTATTTTCTTCATAGGAAGGAGATCACTTATCCCTTCAGCAAAAACACTACAAAGTAATCCATGTTAAAGTACATGTTATACTGCTAAAGACTTCACTTTTTGGATAAGTTATCAAAGGCCTGAGCAAAATAATTTTTGTGCCAGGATTTACCCATGGACTCCAGTATACTAACCAAATACCAACCCAGGTTCTGCCACATGAGGGGGAAAAAAAAGTCTTGCTGCTGATTCTGTTGAATAAATTAGTTTAATTAGTTTTTACTACTGTGCACTAGTGACATATGATATTACACAGTTGCCACACTCTATTCTAGAAGTAGTCATCATGCATGTGTGAGCAATCTTTGCATTGCTCTTATACCAGGCTCTTTTAATTCTTTGTGTGTCCTGTGGGATGAGACAAAGTTGCTATATAATAGGAGATTAATTATGCTGCTATTTAGACACAATCTCACTGATTCTTCCTCTGACTTTTAGTGCAACAATTTGGTGCAACGAAGTAACAGAGCTTAGCATCAGCCCATACAAAATAGTAATTAAACTGAATTGCACTCATGCCTAATGTAAGCAACTAAATATACAAACTATCCACTGTCCACATTCACAACAGACAAGAACATGACTCACCTGGGTTAGAAGAAAGTGGAAAAGGGCATTTTAAGGTACATCATTTGGCTTTTTGCCAATACTAAATGAAACAGTTCACAGGACATGCTACAAGAGTCCAGCACTACGGTGGTGGATCTATTGCAGGTGTTAGCTAGGTTCTTTGCTTCCTGAAATCTAACTATTACGATGACGGTAGCACCTTTTTTTTTCTTTCAGAACTGTGTCCTTTCCAAAATTGAAAAGCCTCTGCCTGTGGAAGCAGTGTTGGAGCCCCAGAATGACAATGACCAGTCAGCATGCTGAAGCATGTTGCCTTTACTCATTCTCCTATTCTTCACTCACGTAGTAGCTGAAACAGCAGTTTCATTGGTTAGGAATGCCACAACGTCAGTGCTTCAAATTGTCATTCTAGAGTAGGAAAATGAAATAACATAAGTTAGACTAGGACGATAAATTTCCACACCTTCTACATTTTTGCACATTGCATCTACCTGAATGTGCTTGATAATCATCTTTCAGGGTCAAAGAAAAGCAGCAAAATTTAATTTGACCACTGTTTTCTTTAATCTTTGCAGTTTCCACATGTCTGATCTTACCAAGTTACAAAAGCATTGTCCTGCTACAGAGCAGAAGTGACCGAGGAAGCAGCATGAATGTTGAATATGCTTTTTAGAATACAAACAAGAAAAGGCTGACAGGGAAAAGTCAATTCAGCAACATAAGTTATGTAGTTTGTTGAATACACCACCACCATCTTCCACCCCAAAACCACAGATATTTAACAAGGTATCTGTTAGTAATTAAGCAAAATGAGACTATATCCATCTCCAGATCATTATTTACACAAAGAATAAGTTAATTATAAGTACTTAATACTAAGAAAGTTGTATAACTGTACACACTGCCAGTGTTCAATTATGGCCCACAGGTAAAAATTAAAACTTTAAATAGAAGTACCAAATTATACTGGTTTAATAGCTGATTTGTTAACTTCATGTGCAGTCCTTGCAGTCCTAACCCCACCTATTGGCTGTGCAACCCATGAAACACTGTGTTCAAAGAATAGCTTTAATAGCAAATTGTAAACAGACTGACAGAGGTACGTTAATGAAACCTAAAGAGCGAAAGAGAAGAGTAGAACGAAGCCATGAGGCTTGGTGGCCTGGCTACTAGAAACTCTTGGATCTTTATCTTAGTCCTGGTGAAGTGGCTTGGATCACTTCACAAAAACTTTTCCTCCCTCTAAAATGTTGTGAAGTTTGGGGCTATAGTTACTGCCTGGGTCAAGCAGGTCACAGCCAGCACTGTTGACTGAGTGATAAACACCACTGCCAGTAGCATTAGGTGGTATAATGCTAAAACAGTCAAGCCCTTTCTAAAAGGGCTCAAGCCATTTGAATGAGCAAATACATCCTGCTTTACTGCTTTACTCATAAATTGTTTCCTTATACTTTGATAAAAAAAATTTGCTTGAAAAAGTATGCCAGGATTTGTACCTCTATAAACTCATTTATGTCTCTGTTTATTCCTTTAGGATAAAAATCTTCTCTTGATGTTATTAGTAACAATTAACAAAAAAAGGGGGGTAGGAGAAGGGGAGATTTTTTCTAAAGATCATGTATTATATAGAGCAACTGTGGTTTTCACATGCTTTCACCGTGGGACTTGGTTTTAGAAAGACTCCACTGTGAGATGAAGCAAAATTTGCACAAGCAACTCAGAAACACCAACTGTATTCAGGACACAGCCAACTTCTGTTTTATACACTACTTAATCCCAGTTGGTATGGGCATTTGCTTCAGGTATTTTCTGTTGGAAATACTTGCCATTACCAACAGCTAAGAGGAGCAGCTATGATTCCGAAAGCAGTGGTGGCATTCAGTTCCTCCAAATCTCTTCTGTGACACTGTCCATGCTCTGGATGTTCACAGGTTACAAGGAAAGATCTTAGTGGGAAAAAAAAACAAACAAACAAAAAACAAACCCAGAAATAATTTATAGGCAGAAAGAGAATTTCAGAAGAAAAGAAGTTACATCACTAAAGAGAAAACCTCCACCTTCATCTTAGATAGATGTTTTTTAATTTATTTTCAAAAAGAAATTAACATACATACTCTATATACTCTTTGACAACATGCTAAAAATTGTCTTAATGCCACAGACCTAATCAGAAACTTCAAGAGATGAGAGTTGATGGTGTGCTGCACTTACTGTTTTGATGAGTTTACACTCCATGAAGAGGAAGGAAACATCCCCCTGCACAGCATATGGCATCACTACAGGAGATGGCAACAAGAAACGACCTTCAAGGGACCATCTGCCAGTTCTGCTCCAGTCACACCTCCTCCTTGCCCACAACATGACCCTTATACCAAGGAGACCAGCCAAGGATGCACATGGGAAACATTCTAAACAGTTAAAGCTCATGCTAGGCTTGCATCGTTCACTTCACTTTTGTTAGAGTTTTTCCCATCAAATGCCAAGAGCATTTAACCTTTAACACTGTTGTCCAGGAGCATCTGAACATACCACTGAAACCATGGCCCAGAGGTGGTTATCCATTCCTCACTGCTTCTGAATCTTCAAATATTGTTTCAAAGAATAACAAAGGGAGGAAACTGCTAAGACAAAATGTGATCTTTATGGCAGATGGTACCACAGGATAAATGGCTGTTGGTCTGCTGTAAATAATTCATCATTGTCAAGGTGGTGCCCCAGTCATCTCAACAGAAGAATATGATACTAAGAAAAATGTGACATTTGTCACAGAACTACCACATACATCATGGGGCTTTCTTTTTAACCCAAGTTAGGCAGAAGAATATGATTTATGGATTCAAGCAAGACTTTAAAGATGCACAAGAACACCTTCCTTACACACACATCCCTGTGCAAGCTGGCTTACCCTTATAACCAGAGAGGAGTAATCTGAGTGGCACTGACTTTCCATTTGCTTGTGAGAAAGTGAACAGAGAATGAGAGGAATGGGCAGAAGCCTTGTTCTATTTCTCTCCTAAGCTGCCAGTGCAGTAGCCAGTGCACATCATGTTCCCTGCACATTTAGACCACCTAGAGTAAAAGTGAAGTAATGGGGCAACTGGGACTCCCAAGACATCGCACAGGCTCACAAGTCCTGTACAAAAAGCCTAGAACAGTGCAGCTCATGCCACAGCTCTCTACCACTGTGTCCATCCTCCTATTTGGGGTCATATGGAAACAGGTGGGGAAATAGGCAGATGGCAAGTGGAAGATGCGTTTCTGAATACTGCCCTTACAATGTAGCTACATTTCCCCTATGCAGCTCTGAGCACTCCAGTGCTATAAGAACTATTATTTCCAAATTACAGGGAAGAGCAGCCAGACAAGGAACAGCATTAGTTGATGCACAGGGGAAAATCCAAGTAAAGAACTGTATACAGAGTTACTTGTTCCCCACGCTTGTCTCCCCAGTACCTGTATGAAGACCACAGACTGCCTACCCTGGAAAGGTGGCTTGAATCACCTGTTAATCTCCTGCCAGAAAGGGTCCTGTAATTCATTTTAGGTGCCTAATGTTAGCATTGAATAAATCATTATGTGTCTCCTTCCTCTGTACCTCCTACAAAATATCCAAGAGCTGTTACAGCTCCCAGCTTAAGAGTATGACTATTTAGACACAATAATTTTTTTTGATCTCCAGAGGTTTTGGCTACCGTTGCTTGTGCACTCCAAGGAACAATGAGAAAGCCTTCTCTAACAACCATAATGGATGGGGCACAGGATCAGATCAAAGGATCTCTGATACCTGCCCTGGGCAGACACGCTACCCTGAAGAGCAGGCATGAGCATGCTGACAGTGTTGTTCCCACCCATAGAAATAGAAGGTAGATCTGAGATGTGAGATCAATATAGCATTCATTCAAATAAAAAAATACTGTACAATCCTGTAAGAGGAGGTGGGTATCAGTAGTTTCCCCCCCTCCCCCCTTTTCTTTTCCTCTTGTCACTTCTCTCTCATTTCTCCTCATTTTACCCACATTACAGTTGTAGCTGTATAAATGACAGGCTGTGGCCTAGCATCATGTGACAGATCATCCTACATCAACTCTGAAAAATGGAGATGCTGTCAACTGTCTGGTTCCTCTTACATTCACTGTCAGCATCAGTGCATTCAGGCAGCATGTCACAGTCATCTGAACAAGATGAATACAGTACTGTGAACATCAGCTTGGGAACCAAGTCAATCAAACTTGTGACCACAACCACACAGAAGCATTTGTGCTGAGAAATTGCCACAGAGAAAGGGTTTCTAGTGCCCTGCTATGTACTGCCATTGGTAGTTTTTAATTACAATATCTGCTTAAGCTAGTTTAAAAGACAAAGAGGGATTTTTGTGGTGAGGCTTTTTATACAGAAGCTCGTAAAGAAAATCTCGGCAGCCCTGAGGTTGAAGACAACCTCAATATGGACTAAAGCTGTCAGGGGGCAGTCTTCCTGTTCCTAATCTCACTGAGCTAGTCTCACTGGCAGCCCCAACAGCGAAGCAAGGAGATTGATTCTCCTGTGCTACCCACATAAGCCTCTAACAGAGGTGGGTCAGAGGACAAAATGTTGCCTCTTTTACCCTACTGTTCAGTACAGCTAATCTGGAAAGGAGATGAAATTAAAGGGACCAAATAAGAGGCTGTTGTCATTTATTGTCAGTTTGGAAAAGCAGAAATAGCAATGGGCCATGAGATGGTTCAATGTTACCTTTTCACAGGACAATATGGGTATGCACTGCCTCTTTTCCTTCACCCCCTCTTCAAGTTTCCTGGGCTGGGTATCCCAGCTGAGTCTATCGAAGGTTGTGCACTCCTTATTGAGGCACATCAAAACAAAGAGGCCTTTCCATGTGCCAAGAAACTGCACAGTGAAAAATGGTGTAGGGCATGAAACGGGAAAATTAATGTTTCTCTTTTTCAACTGTATTTCACCAAACAATATCCATAGTTTTTCCTCCTTCCCATCTTGCCTCCCTCTGTCCCCCAAATTTTCCACTCATAAATATATGCAGGTCTTTATACATATCTCTTACAAAATGCCTGTATTCTGTTGCCAGCTACAGGTTGGTGTCAGAGCTGCAATCACTACACAAACAAGCAGAAAAATATTAACCTATTGTGCCCGTGCTGAAATTAGTTTCAACATCAATGAATCAATGCAGTGGTCTGGGAAAACAACAGAAATGCCTTTAGCAATGCAGTGATAAAAAGCAGCATTCACCCAGCTGAAGTGGCATTTATGGGCAAATTTTTGAGCACTGTCCCAAAATGAAAAATGTGCAGTACATTAAAATGAGTATCATAAAAACATCAGGAAAAATGCCAAAACAGCAATGACTTTGTAGCAGTCAGAGAACAGCCTTACTCAAAGGAATAGAACTTCAGCTCAGACAAAAGAAGACTGTTTCAGCTGGAGGTTCTCTCACCAGAAGGTCCATTTGAATTGTCAGTGGAAATCTGGTCTCTCTCTGGCAGCTAATACAAATGTTGAGTCTCTTTCTGAGGTGGCAGAACCCCTGCTACATGGTCATGCTGTCTACAGCACACAGGTAGGTGAAGAGGAACTTTATTTTCAGTTACAGAAGCAGTTCTGGCTTTATCTTCCTAACAGAAGGTGATGGGATAAACTAAAGGAAAAACTGCACAATATGCCATTAAAAGTGACTTCATGATTTCTAGGACTGCTTCTCCCAGCTTTGCCTGGATCACCATCTCACTTTGTACCTTAATGAGAGTACCATCTCATTCAGCACCTTATCTGAAAGTGGAAACTTAGGTAGGTCATGTTCAGAGAAATAAATCCCCTGCACAATAAATCCCATGCATGGTCAGACTCAGGATGAGAGCAGATTAATGATAGCTGAAGTCCATCCCCTTCCATGAGGATCCCTCTGTGACTCCTCTGCCTCTAATGCACCTCCTGAAAAAAGGAAAATGCTCCTTACCTTCTAGATATAGAATGCTTCTGCAACTGAGCTAGGTGATATATGTGGAATATGATACCCATTATTAAATGCAGTAAAAAGTAAAAGTTTACTTAGATTATTTCAAATTTTCCCAAATTCCAAAAGACAACCATTATAATTCCTGCAGATTTCCCTTCCATCCTCCTCCCCAGCGGGGACAGCTGCTGAATAGAGAGGTTATGTTCATGTGCAACTGTGGATATAAATCAAATGAAGACCCTACTTCTGAAATATATACGAAACTGCACAAGCTACTACTGCTCTGTGATTTGCCTAAACAAACACATAGATTTATCCAAATAACTCCCTGCACTGACAGGGACCCAAAAATTCTCAGCGTGAGTGGATGAAAACTAGAAAGTGCAATTAGCTCAGAGCTGGAGGGATCATATAAATTGTGGAAAGTTTCTTCACTTTTATATCATATTCCCAGCTCCTGCCATACACACACATAAGAAAATAAGCGGTGAAACTAGGCTGAGACCATACTTGATTCTGCTAATATCCAGACCTCCAGACTTAGTTCATTCAAGAGATAAAACAGCTCTATTTTAGTTCATGAAAGGTAGAACAAAACTGATTTTTTCCTTTGTAGCAATAGTATTTTTACCAGTAATACAAGAAACCTACTTTGTGTTTAAGAAAAAGATTATGGTCATTGAAACTTCAGAACAATCTATATTAAAAGAAGTCTTCAGGACCTAGCAAATAGCACTTTTATTTACAATAAAGTACAGTTACCTGACGTATCAAGTTGATGGATATTTTTTAAATTAGGCCTCATTCTAAAATGCAGGCGCTCTGCTGCCAGCATCTGAGTAATGTGCTGGCTCGTTAACAGATCTCTTTGTACGAGAAGAGGTAGAAGATTATCCCTAAGCTCACATCTCCTAGCCAAACAGACACATTATTCTTGCTGTGCTCAAAGTTCTGAATGGTCATTTACAGTAAAGGCAATAGCATTCACTGGAAAACAAGTAACTTGCCAAGAAATGATGAATTAAAAAAAAAAAAAAAGAAAGAAAAAGAAAAAGGAAAAGCAGATCTATTGCAAATCTCTAAAAGATGAAGCTTTGTCAAGGAACAAACTTGAGAAATACTGTAACTCGATTACCTATTCCATACCTCGAGTCCTGCTATTCCTTTGGATTCTATGAAGAGGAATACAGAAATGCAACAGAGGTGTAAGTGTCAGAAGACAACATGGCTTTTTGGAGGGCTTTTTTGGGGTGTTGGAGAGGTTTGGAGAAAGAAGGGGGAGAGCAAAAGAGAGCTATAAAATGTGATAAAGGTATAGTGCCAAGTAATGCAATATTAAGATGAGCTGACATTACTAGAACAGACATAATTCCTGGCCCTATTTGATGGAGCTTATTCACTGTGTTCATCACTTCTTATCCAAGCTGTCAGGAAAATTGTAGCACTTACCATACACAGTATTAACAAAAAACACACCTTTGAAAACTGTGTTAAACAAACTGAGATAATTCATGACAGAGCTGCTAAACTCACAAGAAATGGGTTTGTTTTCTGACCACCGAGCCAAAATCTCTAAGATTTTATATGACAGGCACTTCTTGTATAACCATTGCTTACGTTTTTCTCATCAAGAAGCTTTCTCAAATCTCAGTCTTGTGGGTAACTGCCAAGAAAGTAGACGACTTCAAATTCTCCCAAATCTCAAGTGTTAACTCGTCAAATAGAATCTAATGGGTCATCTTGTGCCACATCACCACTCTAGCCAATAAGAAGTAGTCCCTAATAGACCAAAAACATTTAGAATATTTGTTCATGTTCTTTTAAATAAACATCATATGTAAACCATTCTCTATAACTGAGCTCTGGGATGCCATTGTGATATGAGGGCAAGATTTGAGCCAGTCTCATCTGTCATTACTGCACTAGAGTAGCATAAACACAATATCCAGTATGGAGTCTGATCGTATTTGTTTGACAGTTGCACGCAGAGAGCATGTCTCTCATCATTTACATCTCTGCATGGGAATTAGAATCTCGTCAATGTCAGTGGAGTCAGACCAGCACATAGCTACAGTGAGGAAATAAAAGAATCAGCCTACAACCCATACTAGTTGGGTAAAATAAGTAGAGTTGGTCAAACAATGAACTAATTCAGAATTAAGTAATTAAATGAGTTGGCTCTGGTATTATTCACCGGGTCACATTCTTCATTGTATGCAGATAATTTCCAGGCCATTTGTGAAATACTTTTGGTTCATGATGGTTTCACAAATTTTAACCATTATTCCTTTCTTCAAAAAAAGCTTCAGTCACCACAATCAGGAAACGGGGGAAAAAACCCAAACATATGAACTGGATAATCCATTATATATCACGAGCATTGTCTAGCTGAAATGAACCTGTCGTGAATAATCCATACAGCAAAATAGAAGCACCTAGTGCTTAAAACCAACACAGAGATAACAGGCTTCGTTTGCAAATGATACAAAGTAGATTGGTGGTTTATAATGTATTTATAACAAATAATTCAGGGTGATGATCTCTTCCAAGAACACATTCAAAGTAATGTCTATCTTGATAGTAGCAAAACAAAAAAAGAATAAACACCAACACAAATTAATTAGATATATTTCATAATAATTCAACTTGAAGACTTACTTTAGAGCTAACAAGGAAAAAGAATATGATTAACAAAAATTCTATTCTCAGATTCTATATTTCTCCTTCTTCTAGATGATACAGAAGTGATACTCAACAGTACCAATAAACTCGTAAACTTGCTGAGAACATAATCATCGTTGCTGATGAAAGAAATAGCCCACTACTCTCCACCAGCCTCAAAACATCATCAGGCTCTTTGCTACATACATAAGACCACCCTGAGTTCCATAAGGTAGTTTCAGTAGTTAACTTGTTGTCAAGAAGCAGTATGAGGCAAAAGGTAGTAGTGTATCAAATACTGCGTCACTACTAGGAATGAAATAGGGCTTTACTCTTTTAATGATGTAATTTTGTCACTTCTTCACATATCAAAGATTAATCAGAATTAGCTATCATCAGTCCTTGAATGGGAGACTCCTCATGAGATATAAGACACAGTGCAAATTATTTGCTGACAATATGGAACTGAGTGGCTGATACCCCAGAGTGCTGTGCTGTTAATTTAGAATGGTCTAGACAGGCTGGAGAGTCGGGCAGAGAGGCAGGGTTCTGCACGTGGGGAAGAATAACCCCATGCACCAGTACAGGCTGGGGGCTCTCAGCCCTGGTGAAGCCTCACCTGGAGTGTTGTGTTCAGTTCTGGGCTCCCCAGCCCAGAGAGACATGAAGCTCCTGGAACAAGTCCAGAAAAGGGCTACTAGAATGATTAAGGGTCTGGAGAGTTTCTCATACGAGGAAAGGTTGAGGGAGCTGTGCCTGTTCAGCCTAGAGAAGGCTGAGAGGGGGTCTGATCAACGTGTGTAAGTATCTGAAGGGAGGATGGGAGCAGACTCTTGTCAGTGGTGCCAGGTGATAGGATGAGAGGCAATGGGCATAAACTAAAAGACAAGAAGTTCCACCTGAAGATGAGGAAGAACTTTACTGTGAGGGGATTGAGCACTGGAATAGGTTGTCCAGAGAGGTTGTAGAATCTCCTTCGCTGGACATATTCAAGAGCTGTCTAGACACAATCCTGGGTTACGTGCTCAAGGTGACCCTGTTTGAGAAGCAAGTTTGGACTAGATGACCCCCAGTGGTCCCTTACAGCCTCAACCATTCTATGATTCTGATTTTTTTTCATTTTTTCCACTTGAACTTCCAAATCTTCCAAATTATTAACGATCCAGCTGCCTAGAAAATGTCCACAATTTGCTTATTTTCATCTGTTTTACCATAACGTACATCCTTAAAATAACTTCTTAAGTTTTTTAGAATTTAAATCAACAGGGTTGCTGGAGATGACAACCCCCCACCTTCCTCACTCCCCTCCCCCTTAAAACCTACACTATGGCCTGGAGTTTAAGTTCCAGTAATACACTCTTCCTCAATAAAAGGAGTAAAAAAATGCGGTGGAAACATGATCCAAATCAGACCATTCTAATCTACTTCTCGCTGTTTTTCTTAATATCTCAATTTACAAAATCTGTTAAACTTCATGTCTGAAACTCAGGAGTGGTTGGAGGTGACCATTAAAGGGAGCTGTACTAAACAAAAAACAAGCAGCTGACAACTTCAGGAGTGGACCGAAGACTTAATCCTTCAACATCCTATTCAGGTAAGCAGTTCTTAATAACACAAGTATCTTAACTTCATGTAGACCTTCACATGAGGAACAGCTTGCAAGGCTGCATATTTTGCAGTACTCTGGAATGTTTTCTGATGAAAACCACGTGTGCAAATTGCCTTTGGGTGTTTTCACTGTAGTTAATAAATGGGAATAATTTTGAAGAACAGAAATGACAAATAAGTGCCTGGTGCCCAACAATCATCCTCAAAATACTTGAGGGACCAGGGCGAGGCTATTCACCCACTCTTATGTACAATCATTTTGCATAATTTACCTCTGGACACTGAGGACAAACTGAGAAATAAGTCTGAGGTCACTGCAGGCTAACACTGCAATTACCTTACCCTCCTTTTTACCAAGGGATGTACTTTGTGCTTTTATGAGTTTCAGAAGAGTATTCAGCAGATGCTTAGCTTCCGAAATACAGGCTTATGTCAAGGGTTTGTTTGCATACAAACCTGTAATGTTAGGGGACAAACTTCCCTGATTTAGGTCTTGGATAAACAGACAAATCTTCAGACTTTTTTCAAATCTATTATTACTCTGACTCCAAAATAATCCATGACTTAAATCATGTTATGTACATTACATTTTACATTATCTGCTCATAAGTACCTCTTCTACATTTGGCCTAAATTCTTCTGTTAGCCTGTAGTTTTTACAGTCCCAGAAAAATTCTGGAAAATGCACTTGTCTTCTGCTCTCTTTTTTTTTTTTTTTTAATTTAAAGTTTGCATTTTCATATCTATCTCCATGATATGTCCCATTGGGATGTAAGAGTCATATCCATAGCAGTTAATGGCTGTAAATAATGTCGTGTCATGTAACAGTGTGAAGATACAAAAGCCACATATTAGAAACCTGTATTTGGAAGCAGACAGCTTTTAGTAAAACATGACAATATTCTCAACACCTAACTCAGATTTGTAGTTTTGTGAGGCATGTAAGATTTTGGTCTAGATCTACTTTAATGTTATCTAGAACCAAGCATAATCATCTCTTCTGAGACATCTTTTTCGTTTCGGACCCATACAGAGTGCTTTTTATCCACAGGAAGTGGGAAAGAGGAAGAGAACAATTAATGTGATTTATTAATATGAAAGATGCATTAATCATTAGTAAGCCATTCTACATTCATCACTTACAGGAAGGCTCATCATTCAAACCATTTTTGGTGCCAATGCTACCCTCTCGCCTTTCCTTCATTTCCAAATTAATTACACTCTAGGCCTCTTCTTTCTTCTTTGGTTTTTTTGCATCATGTCATCTGTACTCTCATCTTTTTAACCACTGGTTTAACCTACAGCAATTGCTTCACCACTGAAGTTGCTGAGAACATCACAAGGTTTTCTCTGTAAATCACTTCACTATTTGCTCTTATATTTGACTTTCATATTGCAGCCACTACAGATGTAAGGGCTGATCTTAATACACACATTTAATGTTCACATGCTACTAAAATCACTATTTTGAATAGCATGGCAGAGTAAAAATAACACGTTTCCACCAGAAACTATAAGCAGTATATAAAATACATCACCTTATCTGTAATCACAGCAGATGACATCTGCTATGTCGTATCTTTATGTAAAAGAATGTCTTGCTTTGCTTTACCCATCAGACTGACAGTTTTGAAGCCTGGAAATCTTTTGGTGCTCACACTGTAAAGTGCTGGAATAAGGGTCAATCAGACATTACCTCCTCCAAAAGACACGAGCTTGTATAGGAAAGCTCTTGGAGGAAATTGCAAATTCACAAGCATCTTGGCCCATGCCAAATCCAGAAGTTCACAAAAGCCTGAGGTTCACTACAATCCAGAGCTTGTACATGAGCTACTTATTTAGGAGAGTGGCTTAGACAAACTGGGAAAACAACTGGACAACAAGCAGCTAGATTCATGTGACTCAGATATGTAAGCATATTTCTTTAAAAATATTATGCTACATGCATCAGCAAACAAAGCAATCACATAATTCAACTCTGTGCCACAGAGAAGGTTTTTCTCCCCCCCTTTCCATCAGAGTACACATTTAACATTAAAATAGTGCCCACAACATTTTTGTCACTGGAACAGCATTGCTGGAAAATCATCACTAATTCTTTTTTCATCTTGCAAAAGAAATGCTCCCCCATTATTTTATTTGAAATGTTCACATCACTTTGAAGCAATTTTCAAAATCACTGACATTTTTATTTCACCAGAAGCAGTCTTTTCTTAGCCTTCACTAAACAAGAATGTAACCCCTGCTGTTTTTTGTGAATTGGCATTTTCAAAAGTTATTTTGAAAATTATTCGAAAATTGGTTTTAGTCTAGTTTTCAGTGAAATACAGCATAGAAAAATTGATTGGAGATGGATTCATTTCAAGTGGTGTGTTTTGGGTTGTTTCAAAGACACACAAAAAAAAATCTTTCATGTACTTTCTGATGGTCTCATTAAACCTATGATAATTTCTATCCATAGCTCCTGAATGTGTTAATGGACTTCAATCCCCTTGACTTCAATGGGAGCAACACACTTCAGCATCTCACAGGAGGTAACTGGCACCACATGACTGGATTTTCAAAGGACACAGTTTCTCAAACTACCTTTTTCCTGAAATAATTCAATTTAGTCATCCCCAAAGCCTTATTCGTACAATACATGTTTACAATAAAGCTATTTTTCCCATTGTTCTATACACAACTTTGAAAAACAGCTGTTTAATGACTGTTTCCTTAGTCTGCAATCTCTTTAATTTGCAAAACTGCTCATCTCTTTATTGGAATGTCACCGGAGCACTTGACCATTCTTGGTTTGGGGAGCCTCTAACTCTATCTAAACTTATAAGAGCAAACAAACAAAAAAAAACTTTCTGACAAAAAAAAAAAAACAAAAAAAACCAAAAACCAACAAAAATCTGGTTATTGGTTGCACAATATAAAAGGTTTGAGGAATTCAAGCCAAGTTAGAAGGTTCTGGATTTGAAACAATGACAACAATAATAAAAATCACAGAAACTGAATTGACTAAATCAATTTTCTTGTAAAAATGTCACAATTACAGATGGTAACAATCTGGAAAGAGCAGCAAAGAGAAAATAATTACAAAGGGATGAAAATGTATTAATGCTGAATCGTTCTGCGTGTGTGGGAAAGTATATTCTGATATATTCCGGCTGTCCTTAATTCAGCATCCGACTGTACTAAGCATCCACTTTTACAAACAAAAACATTGCTTCAGTTGTTGAAATCCTTTATTTAGTAATCTGTGTAGGCTGAAATGTTGAAAATGGCTTCTAAATCCCTGGCTTCTGAATCGGTCTTCAGAGTTGTCTTTGTCTATATTATCTTACAGCAGCAGACTTTAATCAAAGGTCATTAGATTTACCAATTTTTGTCAAATATCCTAACAGCATTCCTTCCAAGGAAATACTTACTATTTTAGAACTTATGAATTCAAGGAAATGTCACTTAATCCCCATTTTTTTCCAAAATAAAGTGTCAGACCAATGGTGCAAGGCAAGAAGACAAAAACCTTGGAGTAGTCTACAAAGTGAGCGTTAGTATGGCTTAAGAAGCTGGAAAATAGCAGAGATTTAGTCAAAAATCCAAACAAAGTCAGCAGACTTTAGACACCCATGTCCTTTTTTAGGCACCCACAATCAAGCAGTGCTCCATGAAACATTGCTCAGCTGCTGCATAAGCTGACAGTGTACCTCACTGCTAAAAGTTACCTAGGCTATCAGTATCCTCTGCCTCATATGATCACAATTGCCCAGTATGCTCTAGAAATTAAACCCAAGATGCCTGAGAAGTCCAATCCAGCAGGTGTGCTAAAAATTTACCTATGCATCCAGAGGATCAGGCACCACAGAGTGGAACACCACACCTCAGAAGCACATGCCCTTGCCAGGAAGCAGCCAGCCATGCTTCATACAGGTATTTATATGGACAGCCTCCAGGTAATTCCATTTAATTCTCTTGGAAAAGACATGTATGATATTTGCTCTCTTGGGTTAGATCTGCAATTCCATTCTTATTAAATGCAGCCTTGGTGGAAGTGTGGCAAATTAAGTATTTTCACTCATTTATAAATCACAAACAGCTAGTCTAATACATACATGCTCGTAAGTACAGGGAGGGCATTTGCAATACCCTCTGTTTTGTAATCCCATCAAGGTACTAGGCTCAAAGAAAGTCCCTGACATGGAGGACATTTGAGAACTGCCACTATCAGCAGAACAGGACAAAGGAGGCTACACGTGTTGACAGGATGACAGGATGCACCACTCGGCAGCAACGAATAACTGCGACTTCTCATGAGGTGACACAGCTACTTAGTGTCCCTTGCTGAGATGATGCCTTTTAACCTCCAGCTAGCCCTGAACAAGATAGACAAAGGTTTACAGAAATGGAATCATACTAAGGATAATATTACTGTCTATTTAATTCCTGTTTTTACAAATGATTGCAAAGTGACTACACCATAATGCACAGAGTAAAAGAGGCACAACCATGCTACTCCCTGTACTGACGAAAGCAAACAGTACCACTGTATAGATTTCTTTACATGTGAAAACAAAACACACGCACACTTTATCATGTTTTCTTTCTATTCAGCCCATAAGCTGATCTACTTTAGACCATGGGCCAAATAGACTACAGACCTTTACAGACCTCATCAAAAGTAGCCTGCTCCATTGAGCTGAGCCCTAAAGCAAGAAACCACAGGAAACATGTTCCCCACCACTCGCAGTGCTGTTCGCAGTATCTGGCACCATCACAAACAGAAAGCACAGAACATAACTTAGTGCAAGATCCAGGCCTATGGAACACACACGGTAGAGCCCTTCAAGTGTCATGGTCAAAGAAAAGCAATTGAAGAAGTAGAACAAGTTGAGTTTTGTGAAGAGATATATTAAAAGACGAAGTTTTAAGCACACTCACAATGCACTGCATGTTTTCCAGATGTCCAGGCATTACAGGACTAAGACAGATGTTTACACATGAAGAAGCTCAGCTTTCTTTCCAAGCAATGTACATTCAGAAGACCTGCTAAACACTGGATGCCTTTATGTCACTGCCAAGCAGTCATAATGAATGAAGCACTTCTCAATCGGAGCTAAGATCAAAACATTATTAGTGAAGAAAAAGAAAGGTCCTTCTGTATTAAATAAACCAAGGCTTCTGCACAGCCGAACAGTCCTTTGGGGAGTTCGAGTGGAGACTGAGAGGGACATGGTAGAGAACACAATACTCCCTCTTCTGCAGAAGCAGAAGAGTGCTTTCCTTCTTTCTGGGCCTAAGCAAGCAGTGTTTCCCTCAGCTCCCACATTGTCTCAGACGGCGTTATAAAAGGCTCCATCTGCTTCAGCCATGAACTCAGTTATCTTCCAGTGCTTACACTATGCAGGCACTCACACTATTACTGAAGATTAGTGTTTGTTACTGAAACTCTATTCAAAGGCAAAAGGCAATGAGTGTTTTATTCTCAAAAGAATCCCAATGGATACATGCCCCCACTCTCACCATTACTTAAGTTTTTCCTCTGTCTTATTTTGAGAAGATGAGATCATCCAGATAGACTCTTATCCTGATACTGTAACCTGAGATCTGGCTTTCTGAATATCAGCAAAATAAGTTACGAGCAAAATATTATTTGAAGCTATGCGACAGCATCAGTAGCATGATATTTGTTAGTTTTCTCTAAGGTTTATAATCAAGTGTATGGGCCACTGTACCGAATATTCAAGACTATGGGTACATTCAGTTTATTTATAAATGGGTTTGTTTTGCTCACAGTGGACAAAAGAATTTTATTGTCAGAGAAAAGTTTTAGTTATTGTAGTTGTTACTTGGGCAGAACTGTGTGTGAGTTAATGGATCTGCCCACAAAAGCTAAATAGCTTTAGCCACTTCAAACACAAACTGTGAAGAGTTGTCATATCCCAAATTGTAGCCGCAAAAGGCTCCTTAGCATCGTTTGCCTAAACTATGAAGCATCTTAACTATGTAAACACTACTCTTCAGAAGATTAACACATGGATAACAAGTTCCTGTCATGATGAGATCATAAATTGAGTTTAAAAAAAGGCACTGGAACATTAGTTACAGCAAAACTGTAGCAGCTTAGATTCCAGCTGCTATTTCCCAACTGGCACTGGGCTTCTCAGAACACTAATCCACCATAACTCTCTTGATACATTTTTTACTTTGTTGATCAAACTGAAATAAATAGAAATATATAAAGAAATTAAAAAAATACTGTTTTCATTTAAGTTCAGTCTTTCGTTACTAATAGGAAGGACTTAAAAAATATATATATCAGTAACTGAGCTCACAGTTTCCTGAGGGATTTAACTGTTAGCATAAAATGAACATTAAGTTTACCCTTTCTTTAAGGAAAACTTAGATTGTCAGGAGCAACAACCATACAAGGATTCTACAGGCAAAATCCTTTGGTCTCTTATGTGGGCATTGAGTAAGTCCCTTTTCAAGTACCTTTTGGCTGCAAAGTTCCACCTAAAACATTACTCATTTCCAGGCTTAAAAAAAACAAATGTGAAACTTTCTGGTTATTTTTTCCATATACTCTTCCTCATTCACCAAGTTCCTAGGAGATATTGGAAACACGGAAGAAAGGACTTTTGAACTGAAGTAAACAAAAATTATTTAGTGAAAACTAAATAACAACACAGAAGATCCCACTCAGTTAAGCAGCATTATGAATTTCGAAAGCTTTGGAACAATAAGATCACTTCCTTTTAAAAATCCCAGTGGCACCAAACTGGCAAAGCAATTTCAGCACATATAGAAAAATGTACAGTGAAACCAAGTCCAATTAAAAAGAAAATAATATCTTACATATACAGGCTAATTCACCAAAACAGCTGTCCCCCCAGTGCCAACTGTTTGGAATGAATACTCGCATTCCCTAGAATATTGCCTTTCTAGCACAAGGCCTACTGACCAGCAGAAACACTCACCATACTTGTCTTATCTCCTTAAACTCTAATTAATATGAACACACTAGCTGTTAAGTCAGGCTAACCCTCATTCTGCTCAGCATCTCTTTCATGGTTTGGGTGGAAGAGGTTGCTATTTTTTCCTAAAATCAGAATACAAAGAAAGGTTACACAGAATAATATGCACCACTCCATGGAAAAAAACCTCAAACTAGATGTCACTGCATATACATACTGTAGATAAATAATGCTGTAGGTATATACTGTATGTAAATGAAGTTTGTCAGTAGTTAGCTTTTGCCTTGTCTTCTTCAAAGCAAGCAAAGAGCTTTCCTGATAACTAACCATTCTTACTCAGAGCTTGTGCATGAAAGTGGGGTGAGGTGGCCTGTTCAGAACATCCTTTTTCTTAAAATAACCCATTTCCCCAGGCCAACTATTAACAAAAGGTTAGTGCCAGATGTAGTCATGCTTTTAGTACACTTGAGGAGTCAAATACAACTAATGACAATACAGACTCCTTGAGCACAACTGTTGCTTAAACCACGACAACAACTCAACATGCTTGCTTCATTTCCAATGAATTTTACAGAGTTATGACTATTGCTGTGTGTAAGGTGGCTAGCTCGCACAGAATCAAGCATTAAACCAACATTTTTAAACATGGAATCAGGTATTAACTTTTGTAAAGAGCTTGAGCTGCAACCTCCCAGCATTAACTGCCTTTAAGAAGAGATGCATTTCAGAAAGATGACAATCTTAAAAGTTCATTTGAGCTTAGAACTGGGCTTGTTTTTAAACAAATAGTGAAATACCAAAAAAAAAAAAAAAAAAAAAGAGCTCTGTTTTCTGACTGGACAAAACCAATTTAAGCAGGCAAGATGTAGACAGGATTCCCTCTCCATAAACGATGTAAATACCATACCTCTAACAGACATTAGAATATCTGTAGACATTGAAATCTCTGGATTCCAGTTCTGTGAAGTTAATTTTTACTGTCATGCAAGAAGTCATACTGGCACCAACAAGTGCTGGCTTCTGAATTACCGTGTTTGAGAAGGAAAGTTCAGCTTGAACTTTCACCGTCCCCAGGACCCTTTGTTCTTTTAAGGATTACTCTCAAGCAATGTTTGTGCTCAAAAAAAGCCTTTCCTCTGCTCATGGTTCCTTAATTACTTAGATATTACCTAAAGATAATCTTAAAACGTTGGTAATCTTTAAAGCAAAACCCTTTAGGTATAGGAATACAGAGATTCAGAGAAAGTTTTTCTTCCCAATCATTTGTACCTGTCTTCCTAAGTACACAGTGCTTCAACCAAGCCCAGAACCTGGATTTAAATTTACAATGCTCAGCTCACCAGAGGGATTTACCTTTGCAGGCAGGAGAGAGGCCTGTTCAGATGCATCTTAAAGCCTGAATCATTTTCAGAAAAACTGATTATGTAAATTAAAATGAATAACATTCAGAAACTTATCTTAGAGTTCTGAGTTGTAGTAGGAAAAGGTTGGGCTAGTACACTTCCCTTTATCTGTAGTTGAGCAATACTGAATACTGTGGGCTTGTCAACACTGGCCACTCAACACGATAGGGCAGCCCCTGTCACTGATGTGAGAGCAATTCTATAGTTTCTTCCTCTCTTCTTTCACTTTCCTTCCTCCTTATCCATCCCCTCTCCTCTAAAACACCCTACGAAAGGTTAGCTTTTGTTGGATTTGGATTATACCCATAGTCTTACACTTTAGTCTTCTGGATGCTAAACACCACTTACAGGAAAATGTGTAACATCCTCAAGAAGATGTTTACCAAGCACAGCCTCATTGAGCCAACATAATTAATGAATATTAATCCAGACAATAACTCAGCAGACAGACAGGAATGCAGTGTCAGCACCAAACAAGATGAAAATGGGATGCCATTGTGTGTGCACAGAAGGCAAACTCTTTCATTTTAAAGGAATTTAAGGAAATAAAACCAGAAAAGGCTGGGGAGTTCAGCTGGAGGTAGATTTGCACACAGTCAGATTTATATTTCTGGACTTTTTTGGTTATAAAATGAAAAACTCAGAGAAACTCACTGATGCCCTAGTAAGTCTTAAAATGTAGGAAAATGCAGCTTTTCAGATTTCTTGGTGAGGCAGCGAGAAGCAGTTAAGCTCCATGTTGTCCAAATTATCAGTGGGTAACTGTATAATTTCAGTTACAGCACTGAAAGGAAGACTGGGAGAACAATTCATTTTCTATGTCTTTCTCCCGGCTATGCCAAATCACAGAAGGAAACTAGAAACTGGGTTGTGTGCCATACAGCCTCTCCAGTTCTTGCAATTTTATCCCTGGTCTCAGGGTATCTGATGCTTATTTAAAAGCCTAGTTCTCTGGATCTACTGCTTAGATGTGACACTTTTGTTTTATTTGAAGAGTTGCAGATGAATTTCCTCTGCAAGGAAGAAGTGAAGAAGCAACCCACTGCAAATACACATTGGGTCATGGAAACCTGTTACCAGGGTCCACAAGTATCTCTGCTCTATATGGAATTGTACTGAGCAGATTAAAACCAATTCAGATTTCTTTTTCCCATTATACTGCATTTCCAGAGGAAAAATAAATGATAGTTTTCATAAACATTGTCTGCTTTTTTAGCTAAATTGACTTTATTTAGTGTGCAATTCTTCTGCCAAATCATATGTATTTTGCTTTCACATAGGAAGCTATATGGCTCTTTTGAGGACAAACACAAGAAACTTCATCAGAAAACATGAGCTAGAAATATAAATGTATTTTAAATACAAAGCTATTTTTTCCAGAGCTATGCAGATATAAACACATTAATTTGCTGAATAGATGGCTATGGGATCTGTTGACATATTTTTACTACTAACTCTTGGCAGTACAAAACTTCCTTGAGAAGCAAAACTAATGAAAGCTGGTTGGTTTCCTATCAATCAGGATTCCACAGCTCAACACTCTATGTCTAATACTGTTCATGCTCGAGGCACAGATTTTCCTCCACATTCAGAACATTTACAACATTACTCTTCTCTGCTGGTCTCTACTGTCCGCTGATACACTTATGTCACTGGCTTTATGTCAACATGGGCATCAACAATATATCTCCTCTACTTACTTCCGTGAGTCATGCTGTTTCATAAGCTCTGTAGGAACTAATTATCTTTAGAAATTCTATCAAATTTGGTTCAAACTGGTGAAAGCACTGAAAAGTTAAGAGCAAAAGAAGACATGTGTGCACATGCACAGAGCATGATCTTTCAAGCCAAGTTTCATCAGGAAACCAAGCTAAAAAAAGGAGTATGGCGGTAGTGTTTTCAAAGCTAGTTCAAATAAGGAGATACATTGTATATCCTGTTCAGCATGCCTTTTTTAAACTATTGGAATGCAGTCACATTCATAAACAGCTATAAATACTTCCCATAGAAACAGCATATAGTTGCTGCTTCTCCCTGCTCCCAGCCAAACTTAATCTCTCCAAATGTAAGACAAGAGCCTATTTTGGAAACTGAACTTCAGCAATGTGTATATTCCTGCAATTTGGAAAAGGGCAAGCTTTTCGAGAAACAAAAGCAACATAAAATGCACTTCTATCATTAGATGTACAGTTTGCCTTCACAGCTAAAAACAGCAGTAATTTTAACCTTGCAGAGATTATGATGCAGAAGCTATTCCTCAGATAAAAACTTGGCAAAAAGTTGCTTTTATTTTCACCCTAAAATAAAGCAAATTCAACATCTCACACCTGCTTGAAGCCGCTGCTTATAAATTTACCTCACAGTAAAACGAAAGCAGCTTGTTTTCGTAGTGCTTTTGTCTTGGAAAGGCTGATCCATGTCTCTGTCATCAACATCAAAAATAATACATTTTTCTTTAATGGAGTGAATGCTTCAGGAAATGGGGCATGACAAGCACAGTACAGATTCACAGGGGGGCACAATCAGGTTACTGATTTGAGAGAACTTTTGTCTCTAGGCTGCAAGCTTGCAATTGCAAAGCAAGAGGCAGGTCTGGCAACATGAATCCACGTTTTCTGTTCAAGTAGTCCAGGATCTACCTCAGTGGCATGACTCGTGAGGACAAGACCAGCAATATAGAGCAATGGCTTTCAGTTTTATGTTCACACAGAAGATCAGAGCATGTGATGATGCCAAGTACTTGTAAAATCATTTAGCTCTTTTCCAGCACTCCCCGATCTCCAATTCCAAGTTTGCAAGGCTGACGTTTAATTTAACGTATCGAGTTTAGCCACATATCTTCTGTGTAAAAATTGTGTGTGAGGGAGGGGCAAGCACTTAGATGTGTCTGCAAGACCATAGGCTAGTAGGATCACTGTAAGCAAAACAATGCACAGGCAATGCCTTCCCAGCACTCTTATGTATGGAGCAGAACTGCAAGAAATCCAATTTAAAGAACATGAGTAGTGAGCACAACCCTGCTCACAAAGCCCCTGACTTCCAGTATTTCCCCAACTGGCAAGAGGAATTGAAGACCCCTTTGAAAACTGAAGAGAATACAGCTCTTCCCACAAGCTTTAATTCCTATGACTAACAAGACTTGGTCAGATCTTCTGGCCAAGAACACTCTTCCATATAGTAGACAATTTGGTTTTAAGGCAATCTGTGCTGGATCAAACCCATCAGCAAAGTGCTGAGCTATGGCAAACTCACTTCCACGTAAACATGTTCAAAAAGGGAAAAAAAATAAACGCTGGATTAGGTGTTGTCTGGCCTCCCGCAGCTGGCACAAACCCAGCATAAATTCCACACTGTGTTCTGCTTAATTTGACATTTGATCCAGATCATATTTGTGCTGCTTGGTAACTTGGTATTAATGAATAAGAATCAGATTTAGGAAGATTCTTCCCTCCTAAGCCCAGTCAGGGTAATTATGATCACTTAGCTTTACAGAGATCATTTCTGCTACAATAATGCAGGCCCATAAATTTAAAAACGCTTATCAGCCATAGTTCAGCCCTCTCCCAGTAATCCTTAGGGATTACACAATTTCACAAATTATACACAAAACATAGCATCAGAACTGTGATTTTTGTAAGCTACTTTTTCTCTACTCTTTTACTCCTCTGTCCACCTGATGGGGATACCCATCCAAACACAAGTGAGGGGAAAATAGCAGCTCTATAAAAATAATGACTGTAACCAAGTTCAGAGTGCTTACTCATTAATATGCCACTGATAGCTTGCACCACTGCTGCATGGAGAAGGCATATGCTGATTTTCCCCTAACAATGTCTTCTGTCAGTGCTACCCTCTCCTCTGGGAGTTACGTGCATGTGCTTAGACTGGCAGGTTACCCTTGCCCAGTCAGGGTCATTCCTAGAAATCCCTGCATCCCAAATGAAGTGTAAGTTATTCCAGCTCACTGCCTGCTCTCCAGATCTATCGTTGGGCCAGGCCCACACTGAGTGGTGCATTCCCCTACAAGAATTTCCTCCAGCAACAAATCCCAGACTTCCAAAACCACAAGACAACAGGAATTATCCTTTTGAGACCCACTTCAGGTCAGAGTTTAGTTTATACATGCATATCTATGCCTATGAAAAAGTTCAAACAAATGGTTGAATCAAAACAGTTGAATCAGAAAGATCTAGAAATTAGGCATTTATTCTTTAGCTTCGGAGAGAACACCATGACTAGGCCCAAAGTCCTCTCCTGGGCCACATTGGCACTGACTTCTACTTTATAGGCTTGATCTCTCATTAAAGCATCAAAATCATATATATGGCAATGAATATATGACTGAACTGTATTTTTATGGTCCTAGATGTCAACTTGTAAGGTGGACTTGAATATAAGTTATTAATGCAGTGATCTGCAAGAGCTAGCAATCAACCATAACCTTTTCACTATAGCAACTAGATGATTTATATAACAGAGTAGTACATCAAGTCTGATGCTTTTATGATTGTATCAAGCTATTCATCAAAACAGTTCCTCAAAGATCTAGACTCAGTCTATTTTTGCTTAGAGTTGATTTCAGATATGGTAAGTCAGAAATAAGTAACATTTACAGCTTGTCTTCATGGCAGATAAATAATTGAAATATTCATTTATTATGTGCCATCTCCATATCTGTAAAGAATTTTAAAAGCAGCTGACATCACAGCCAAAAGAGCTGAGCAAAACATAGACGTATACACTCTGTGTATTAAACCAATGACCTATAATGACCACAAACTGAACCAAACCAATTTACTTATGCATCTGCCTCCAAGACAGCCACAGAACTTATTTATTATAGTAAAACCTTGCAATTGGAGATAAATTTTTTCAGATGAGATGTTCAATTAATAATTTGACATCCAGTGAGTATAACGTGTGGTGAGGTTATTTATTTAAATGAGCAGAGGTATCAATGATATATTTCTAGGTTAAAAAAAACCAACAAAAACAAAAACAAACAAACAAAAAATGCCCCTACAGAAAAAATAAACTCCAACTTATTCTTCATACCTGTTTTCTTCCAAACAGTTTTGGTCACTTATGGCAATGTTCTCAAATACTGTATAACATTGCCGCCAAATAGGCAGGTATTCCAGCATAGAACAGGTTGAGTTTTCATGCACTATGCTCTAGTGGAGGTATCTGAGGATTACAGTTAGAAGTTCAGTCACACCCCCACCACTTCAACACAATTTGAGGAACAGGGGTCCTTTTTGACAGGCAGTGCTGCCATCAAACTTCAGAATTAAACAATTAAGTCAACTGCAAAACATCCAGAGAAACCCAGCAAACGCCTTGATCGTAGACTTGCTGAAGAAAGATGCATCAGAATAGTAAGACAGAGTTGAATTGCTGGAGCTATAGTGAATGTCCAGCCTTCCTATGGCTCCCAGAACAGCAGCATTCACTGTCTCTACCCCATGACATGCGGCAGTAACTGGAGCTAGCAGGAAGTCTTGAAACTGCTTCACTCCTTGGGACCAGACTACTTGCCAAAGGGAAGTGCTACAATTACCATGAGGTTATTCAGACATACTGAAAAGCAAATAAACCTATTTGAAGAGGACTACATGGGTGCTGGTTTGCCTAACACTTATTATTTCTCTTTAATGCCTATCCTTATTTTCACTGCCCACATTGTGGTTAAAATGCCACCAGGTAAAAAGACACTGCATGCAAGATAATTGCCCTAAGGTGACTGGTTTGGTTTGGAAATAATGTATTTCAGAACCAAATGTATAAAACTTATCAGACTGTACCTAAAACATATTGACATAAGTCAGCAGCAGCCAAACTTCTACTGAAGGTGTTACAAACAAACTCATTAAACCATTACACTTCATTGATGGGTCCCCTCTTCTTCTCCATATTATTTTCAGATTTGCACCATATCGTCACAGTGTTTAGGAACCACAGGCAAAGAGAAGGACCCTTCTGCTGCAAGCACTGCACAGTCCCAGAATTAAAACTACTCCGAGCAGTTCGTCCACACCAATCTGCCCATCATTTTCGGAACAAATGGAAAAATCCTCCTCTACAGACCTGTCAGTTCTCTTGCCATGAACTGCTTATGCTTCAGCCTCAACTTCTTTCCTTGTCTCCTCTCTTCCTTCTGACCAAGTAGTCCTACCCTCCAAACTGGCGTCTTTTTGGCAATTTTGGACACAGGAGCCAGAGTGAAAGAGAGCGGCCTTTGAGAATACAGTTTTCCAGTTCATGAATATCAGTCTATGTCCTCTCTCTTAATAATGGCAGATTTCTCATGCACAAATAAAACCTCTTCTGCCAATATTCCTGATTGACTTCAGCTGGTGAAGAATTCCCCTAATGCCAAAGAAAATATCTCCCCAGCTTTCCCAAGCAACTGTGCTTGCCTTCAAAAATACAAATTTTATTGAGGATTTCAAATCCTGGAGAAAGAAGGAGTTCTCAGGATATTTAATGAGGGAGTCAAACAGAATAGTAGCCCTAAGAAGTACAGGCCTCAGCAATTGAACTAAAACAAGGCCTTCAAAGCCAAACACAGTAGAAAATCCCAGAAGACTCTTCTGCTGGTAAAAGGATGCTGCACTCTTATAATTAATGTAAAACTTAATTAGAATCTCTGGAAAAAAAAGAAATCCATTTGAAGGTAATTATAAAAAGGAGGCAGTTTTAACAATTATTTATCATGTCTATTTCTGGAAGAGAAATCAGGGGCCTCATTCTTGGAGGCATTCAACAAATGTAATGAGCAGTTAGGCTCTGCTTGCCAGCACAGAAACACTCTGAAGGGTGTGCACCTGCTCTTATCACCTCCACTCAGTTAGCATTACTCATGCATAACCAGCTGAGTCATTCCACAACACAGCTGCTATTTCAGGATCTCTACCTATTGCCTTGCTTGCATGAGTTAGCGCAACTCTTCCACGCCATCACCATGTAACTGGGAGACCAGACTTCTTACCATATAACACACATCATCTGTATTACCTCGCAGCCATGGGACAATGCCATGAACCTGGCAACAGATGTCCTGGTGCTGTGTAAACTTCAGTTGGTAAACCATGGAGCACTGAAAGTTATCAGTGCACCAAAACTCTTCTTCATGTGCATCCGAAAAATATCCCGTGGATAATGCTCTTGGGAGCCATCTACTGGCAATTAGAAATTAACTATTTGCATGTCTACAGAGAAATTTAAGAGCCACTTGTACCTCAGCCATTGCAGGGCACCTCCTGAACTCCTGCATTCATAACAAATCTTTCAAGGGATCAGCTGCAAACTAGTTACTTAACAATAGATAAGCATTATAGGCCTATTTAATAATTATTCCTAGCACTTCACATCCTTAGTGTGCTAACCTAAACATTATCTTCTTCCCTAACATGCTTGGACTCTAAAAGATGGAAGGCATTGCAGAAGTCATGTATTATTCTCATGTTAAATGCAAAGCCCTAGTAAACACGTGTGGGTAAAGTAAAAGAAAAATCCAGGCCACATAGCAAATTGAAGCACCACAATTTGAAGGCTCAACTCCATGACTGGAAACACTGGGTAAAGAAGCCAAATTAATTCCCAGGAGCTAGGTGGGAGGAGGGTATCTAGAGGTCACGTTGGAACATTGCCACTGGGACAAGAATATGAGAGATGCATGGGGACAACTACCCAGAGGAGAACTGGTCTTCCCCTACTGCAGCATGGCTGTGTGAACACAGCCCCTTGGACTACTGCAGATACATTGTAGGTGGCAAAGTGGGAGAGAGCAGATGCTGATTGTGCTGCATCTCATTTTTGGATGGTTTAAATTGCTTCCCTACCCAGTGTAGGTCCAAAGACAAGGAAAGGCTTCCAGCAGCACTGTTGAAAGAGCTGAGGGGTAATTAGAGGGAAAAAAATACATATTCAGAAAACAGGATTAGGTTCAGAAAAAGGGGTTACCTTTCCAGGAAAGAAAGATTTCTGGCACAGGGACACACTCACAACACACAACAGTTCCCCAGCCTGAGGCCATGACCCTGTTATATCCACGTTACACAGGGCAGACCCACCAGTATCCACCACTCTCCCACAGTGCAAGCAATAGCACAGACAGTACGTGCAGGTCTCCACCCTCAATGCCCAGGATTTCCCATGGGAAGAGAAAAACACATGCTTCAAATGGGAGTCCTGGCACCCACTGACTCATGCAAGTTGATAGCCAGTGGATTAAGAAAGAAGTCTGGAGCAGTCTCCCAGGACACAAAGCACAGCCAAACTCAAACTACTTCAGCAATAACAATGTCTACCAGGAAGGTCTCAAAACTAGTGTCTCGGGACTCACACAAAGTATCAGGAAACCAGTACAGAGGAAGTGATTCATGTTTATCCTACTACGTTTTGCATGGCAGAAGGTTTCCAGGGCATTCCAAGAGCCTAGCAGGCACAGCAGAGGTAGGTACCAAAGTAGAGAAAAAACCCAACACACATTTATTCCAACTCTAGAGGATATTGTGCTGTAAATGCATAAACCAAAGAACGGAGGTAAGAGCCATGAAGTAATGTCATTGCACCTCACATGTGCAGTGTTTTATTAGCCAGAAAGACGTGAAGTTTGTTTACATATACACGGATTAAGAGGTCTCACTTGTCATACCATATGCTAGTTACAAAGAAGATGGTAGCGTAAATATCTATATCCTATTGTGTGTTTCATACTGGGTTTTAGATTTAATGTTATATTATTTTAAAATTAAAAGTAGACCCAAAAAGGCCCTGTCCATATATCATCCCTACATCAACGCTCAGTTTTCAGTCAGACATCATTAAAGCACCAACTCTGTATTAAGACCTAAAATGCTGCCAATTTTCTGTGTCCTTGGTCAAGGTCCAGTTAGTTTTTTGGTGTGAAGTGGTACTGTTTCTTAGCCCAGTAGTATTAATGCTCCACATGCTGGGGGTTTTTTCCCTCCTCTCCGTGTCCTGTTCCATTCCAGCATGTCTTAGTGAGGCTGTCTGGCATATTTCTCCATTCTTTTTAATGGTTTAAAGAAAACATTTTTCATCAAATGAAAGCCTTTTGAATCTATTATGAAGGAGAATCTATTATGAAGGAGAGAAAAATATTTTTTTTCTCCTTCTGAGTGGCAGTTTTGTTGGGCACTAAATTCATAATTTAAGGTGTCTAACATTGCTAAATTTAGAAAGTCAAGTAATAGCAGTCCTACATGGGCCAAAGGATGATCTAAGGATGAGGGAAGCAATATATCTTTTTAACAATTGAAAGACTTGGAACATTCCCACAGTGAGAACATGCTTAGCAAATTTCTCTGTGAGCGGGACACTTGGATGCATAGAATATTTCAGCTACAGCAGTAATCCCACAGCTTTCTGTGCTGAAAGCAGAGGTCAGCCTTAAGGGAATTATATTAGACGTACAGTCAGACAAGGCAGGGACCTCAGGGAATAGCTCCTTGCACAAATACAAACACACCAGCTGGACGCATGTTATTGCTTCTAAGATGCCACGTCTACCCCTCCCTCTACCTGTCTTATAAATCCATAATTCCGTGCCATGCTATTTTAAAACATCAACAACTTTTTCTTCCTGTGCAAACATTATTCCGCATTCAGTAAACATGGGGCATATGGGAGAAGCATTCTCAAAAAAAATCACTGTGGGCTCAGCCAGGCTTTTAAGGTACAGGTCTGTATTCAGGACTCTGTTGCCTAGCCCTGTTGCATAGGCAACTGCAGGAGGAGGGAACTCCATACCGAATATTCTCAAATGATGCAGAAATATCCCTCCTCATCCTCTGATTAGTTATGCTGGCCCGTGGATCTTTCTCTTACCTATTCTCCTTGCCTGTATGGCTTGAGGAAAGCAAAGAAGAAATACCACTCTGGTTTATTACTGTGTTAGGAGTCAAGGAAAGGAGAATGCCACACACTCATCAAGCACTCAGGCACATGTTAACCCCTATGTAAGTAGCAGAGAAAGGAGAGGTAGTTTAGAAACCATTTTCTGCTGTAACTTATTTTCAATCAGTTTGCTATGGCAGCTGAGGACAAGAAAGAAGAGTCTTCACTTATAATTGTAGATGACTCCAAGCCACAGACATCCAGACTCAAACTTCTCTAAGGCTCCCTCTGGATCCAAGACTAGGTCCTCAGCCAGTAACTGCACTGTAGTCATTGGAGCAATGAAACTTTTGAGTATGGCACAACAGGTTTCGGAAGATGAAGAAGGGTGGACTGGAAGCCTGGTGGAGTTTGTGGCATGCACCTCCAAGAGCTTTTATTTTCCCCTCTGCCTTTTGCCAGCTGCCTTACTGTTAACTGAAAGATAATTAAACGCCAGCGCGCTGGCAGGGTGCATGCCTGTCTCTCAGAGGAACCACATGATATTACTTACGCCTTGTTTTCACTTCCCCCACAATTATGTTCCTCTTAGTACATCTGTATGTTATCCTAGGTCGCAGAGCCACATTTGTACTTTGAGTCTTTTTGTTCATCTGGCTCCACGCATGTGATAACTAAACATCAACACTGAATCCTGACAATTGCCAGAATAGAGATCCACATGAGGTGTGTTAGAGGTGCCTAACCGGGTGATCAAAGATGCTTTAGGTTCACAAGAGAGAGGATAGTTCCTCCAGCAGGTGATTAGATGCTGGAGCCTGACTCACTGACTGCCTCTCACCACAACCCATAGATACAGACCACCCTCCAAGCGTGATCACCCATCTTGGATGACTCAAGTTCAGTACTGTGAGTGCTCCCTTACCCGTGCAGGCAGCAAATGATTCATCTACTGAACTCTGAACAGATCAGCTCAGGACTTGAGATGGAAAATGGTGTACAGGAACCAGCTGTTTTGGCACTACAACCACAGCTTTTAAAAACTCACAAATGCAACCCTGCTGCAGCTTATAGAAGTGCCCAGCAAAAGCTGTAAGCCTCCACCCTGAAGACATGCACAAGGCCAGCTGAGTTCCAGAGAGAAAGAGAGATGGGGAGAGAGACAGACTCTAGCCAAGTCCAGACTGGAGCACATTCTGGGTTTTTTTCCATTCTCAGCTGAGTGGCAACATATCTGAAAAAGCAGCTTGAACCAGTCACTGTTCTGGGATCCAGGAAGTGCCAACACACACACACACACCTCGCTTTAGTTTTCCTCCCAGTGCAAGCTCTTATATTATGAAATCTAACCATAACTACTCTTTTATAAATAGTGCAGTGTCAAGATCCTGCTGAGTCCCAAGGCTGAAATTTTAAAAAAAGAACATTTACAACTAATTTGCTCATTTTGAGCACAACCACAGAGCAGGAATAAGAAGATTTGATTTATAGCAACCAAGGAGTTGATACAGCTAGAATAATTCCAGACTGATGAAGGACCTCAGCTGCAAATTACTACTGTTTTGTCCACTCTGTCTTAAAAACTGCTAGTTTCCAGAAATGTAGCTCCTGTAGAGACAGCTTGGGAGGTGGAGGGGGCCGGGTGTCTTGTTATATATATTCTCAGCTTGAGTTAATATACATACACAGGCTCAGCTTGGCTTTCAAACCAAAAGCCAATTCACCTTTTCTCCTCGTGACACTGGACAGTGAAGACTAGGAATTTAACAACAGCACATTTACACTGTGCTTTCCTTTTTTTTTTTTTATTTTTTTTATGTTTGTGTTTTGTTTCTTTTAAGACATTTGTTGTATTTATTATTACAAAATCAAATAATAATAATACATTAGCAGAAGTTGGAGCCTGGACACTTGCAGCTTACATTTGGCTGTGTACCGATATGCTTGTCTTACCTTGGGTGAGCTAGTCTATTGCCTTCCAGCTGAGCTACTTCTAAAATACGTGCCCTAAATATCTGTTTCAGAAGTGCAGTGAATTAAGGTCTCTGATTGCTTTGAGATCCTGAGAAG